>NC_057813.1:465163655-465182401 GCF_018294505.1 Triticum aestivum
CCGCTGACTTTGGAGGCGCCGGTGCTTGATGCTGTCACTAAGGCTGCCAAGGCTCAGGAGGTCCCAGCCTCCCAGGCCGTGATTACGCTGCCATCTTATCCTCCTGCTCCTCTGGTCCCTGACTCCTCTGCTTCCTCCTCGCCCTGGACCGTGCTGCTACTGAGCTGTGTTGGCTGTGAGAAGATCTCCAGGGCACCGACCCCCGCGTGGTGGTCGGGCGCCTGGAGCTGATTTCTGGCTGGGCTTGCTCAGACGCCTACGTCCGAGCGGCACTGAGCCAGGCTATGGCGGCTTCCGAGGAGGAGAAGCAAGTCACCACCCAGGCCATAGCCGCTCGCAACCCGGCGTTGAAGGATGCTTCAACTATCCAGGGTCGCTGCAAGGCGCTAGGGGACGAGCTACAAGGTCTGCGTGATGAGCTCGCCAAGGAGGTTCGCGCCCGCCAGGCAAAGGAGGAAGAGATGAAGGCTTGGGAGGCCGCCATCAGGGACCGCGACACCGAGCTATCCGCTGATCGCGGATGGCTGCAGACACTGGAGCAGAAGCTAAAGGCGGAGAGGACTGAGCTGGACGCCAAGGCGAAGGTCTTGGCCGAGGATCGCGCGGCCTTCATGGATTACGAGGTGAGATCTCGCAGGGCGCTGAAGTCACTTTATGATGATGGTCGGGAGAAGCCGCTGGCCGGAGCCACGGACGGCCCCACCAAGCTGCTTCCCTTCCTGGTCAAAGCGCTTGAGGAGGTCATGACCAGCATCGGCCCCATGGCCGAGGATGAAGCTCGCGTCCTTTCCTCCGCAGCGCTGACGCGGATCCTCAGCCACGTCTACCTTCGCAACCCCGACGCCAACCTCGACGATCTGCTGGAGCCTATGGACGCCGAACTCTCCGCCGCTGCTGCTGAGGCTGTGTAGGGCCGAGCGGAGGCCTTGCTGGCGAAGTTTCGCGCCTTCGCCACTGCGCCCAAGGCAGGTGCTGCTGGCTCCGCGGCCTCGGGAGGTGGAGCTGACAAGCGTGACCCCGACACGAGTGACGGCGCTGCTCAAGGGTGATCTCCTCGCGGCCTCTTTTCCTGTTTCAACTCCTGCAACATGCATCGTGCCTCATGGAGGCGTTTAAACTTGTGTTTGATATCGTGAGGACAATTTGTGGTTCGTAATATTTGCTTCAGAATTTGCAAGATTTTGCGGTTTCCTTCCTATTTGCTTTGTGTTCTATGTCGGTAGGGCCGGGCCGCCGTTAGCCCCGACCGGATCACCAGGACGGGACCAAGGAGTGAGGGGCTACGTGGCAAGTTAGGCTCCTGAGTCGCGATGCTCAGGAGTCCCCCTTGGCGCGCAAACAACAAATAGGGACGGGGTGTAGGAGTAGATCTATCGTTCTATGTCGGCAGGGCCCGGCCCCGCGCATACCTCAACTGCCATTAGCCTTTCGAAACTAAGGAGAGAGGGGCTACGTGACCAGTTAGGCTCCTGAGTCGCGATGCTCAGGAGTCCCCCTTGACGCTCAAACGGTCTTCATACCTTGGCTCCGCTCGGGGAGGGGCGCACGACGACCAGGTCCGAGGGACCTGGCTGGGTGGCGTGCGCTCGGGCTTGACCCGGGCGTAGCCCCTCTGTCCAACCCCCTCGCATGGCGCTCCCGAGGGGAGGCATTGCGATGAGGCCAGACACTGAGCTCTGGGCTCCCTGAGGTTGATACAGCCATGTGCTACCCTCAGTTGTTTATCACCAGCAGAGAGCATAGCGCTTCCGTATATGTACGGGCATAGCCGCTCCTCGGCAGTGTTGTCAGCCAGCATGGAACATGGTGCTTCCACTAGTACGTGGGAGGGGGCCCCCCTTCGGTAGGAGCCCCCGTGGCGTGTATAGCCCCGCCCTGACACGTGGCCGGCATGGTAGGGCTAGATGAGGTGTATCTGGGCACTCGTGAGCCAGTGCGGGACTCACGAGGCCCTACCTCAAGGCAGGTTGCGCCTGATCTTGAGCCTTGGGTGGCTGAGGGTTCCTGCAGGGTGGTTAGATGCAAATGCTCAATGTCCTCCGGTCCCGACCCTCGAACAAGCTCAGCCGCCGCTGGTATGCCAGGTCGCGATGCCGTGGACAAGGCCAGGGGGTGAGGGCTGGAGAGCCAGTAAGAGCCCCTGAGTCGTGATGCTCATGCGCCCCCTTTTAACGTGCAAGCGATTTGCATGGGGGAGAAAAGGGGGCCGCGATAGGGGAGAGACGATAATCATAGGCAAGTTAAGCATGAAAAGCAGATTGACTGAGGTAACTGCAGGAAGGATACATGCCACTGGGTCAGGCCCGACCAGCTCGGGGATGATGCAGCCCGAGGGGCGCCCCCGGCAAAATGAACTAAAGACGTGAGCAAAATGGATACATGCCGCAGGGACAGACCCACGCGACCTGGGAATAATGCAGCCCTGAGGGCGCTCCTAGCTGAAATGCAACTCGAAAGATGTCACCTGATACCATTGTAGAGCTGGTGTTGAGGTAGCCGACGACACACGGTGAAGAAGCCGATCCTCATGAGCCATCAGAGCCCTGAGCCTCGGGAGGATCTGGGGGTCCGATCGGCTCCTTGAGGACCATCTCCATCTCCGCCAGGACTGCGTGGTGCCTGGCCTCCTAAGCCTCCAGAATGCTCCGCATTAGGCGCTGGTGAGCAGCACTCACGTTCGGCAGGCCGAAAGGCATGCAAACGTAGCTGTGTGGTGGACCCTCGCAGTGTCCCACGCGCGAAGGCTAGAAACGCTCCTGAGACGTGGCTTGGTTGAGCCCTGGGTAGTCGATGCAGACACGCAGCCCGCCATCCTCGCCTGGATGGGGAGCTACGCGGGGTAGGCGGCGATCGCCGCACATGACTCTTGATTCCTGCAGCTCCTGAATGACCTTGGTGATGAACTCCTGAGGGTTGGGCCCTCCTTGCCTAATGCCTTCCTGAGGGGAACGTGCCGTGAAGCACGCCTCCAAGTGGTGCCCGAGCGCCTCCCTCGTGATCTTGGCAAAGTCGGAGGCCCTCCAGGAGAGAGCCCCCGAGCCTTGCCTGAGGAGGGCGCCGAGCGCGCCTTCCTACGCGACGGAGGGAGGCGCCCCTTGGACGGGCGCAGATCCCGACGCAGCGCCTCCGGAGATGCCTGCCTCCTGAGGCCTTGAGCTGGGTGATGTCTTCTTCTTCTTGGGAACTGCCTCGAGAGGGTTCCCGCACTTGCTATCTGGGTCCTCGACTGACGTAGCTTGGAAGGCACGCTCGAGAGAGCACACCGCATCTTTCTCTGCGCAGGGGACTGTGATGACTCCGCCGCTTCCTGGCATCTTGAGGACATTGTAGCCATGGTGAGTCACCGCCATGAACTTGGCCAGGGCTGGATACCTGAGGATGGCACTGTATGGCAGGCGAATGTGGGCAACGTCGAAGTCGATGAGCTCGGTCCGGTAGTTCTTGCATTGCCCGAAGGTGACAGGGAGGTGAACCTGCCATATCGGGGTGGTGGAGCCGCCAGTGACTCCTGAGAAAGGCCTGGTTGGCTGAGGCTGATCATATGGCACTTGGAGGTTGTTGAACGTCTCAACTGACAGAACGTTGAGTCCCGCACCACCATCGATGAGGGTCCTGGTAACTTGCACGTTGCTGATGACTAGGGAACAAAGCATTGGGAGGACGCCAGCTATATATAGCCGCACACTTGAGCTGATCCGCTGAGCTGGATGTGATGGCGCACGTGGACCACCTGAGAGGGCACGTGGCCTTGAGCTTGGGGAGGACTGCATTCAGCTCACGAGCAAACTGCTTGAAGATGCGCTGAGAGGCTGGCGCCTGGGCACCGCCCCGGATGCAAGCGATAGCACGTGGCTCCTAGAAGCCCCCAGCCCCCTCGTCCTGATGATGGTTGTCATTCCTTCTTGGCGGTGGTGGCAGAGGAGGAAGGCCTGCATTGCCCCGAGGGCGGTCCTCGCGAGGCTGATCCTTCCAAGCCCCCTCGCGTGGCTGGTTCTACCAGCGATCCTCACGAGGTCGATCACGCCACTCCTGGCGAGGGCCTCGGTCGTCCCATCATCCTCCACCTCTTCCTCCTCCTCGGCCGTAGCCCCAATCGTTGTGCTCGGGGCATCGACTGATGCGTCCTTCTCGAACAGCCCTGAGCTCTTGGTGTTCGTTGGTGTTGTGGGTGTGGAGGTCATGGTAGACACAGTATCGACTGCCTTTGGTCGACTCTGGCTGGTCCCTGTCGTGCTTCGTGTCTGGTTCTGCTGCGAGCACAGCTGCTCCTTTGCGCTTCACGTCCTTGGCCTTGGCTTTCTTCTCTTCAGGGTCAGCAGCTGGAAGCTCGAGGAGGGAGAGGCGTCCCTCCTCAGCCCTTGCGCACTTGGTCGCCAGGTTGAACAGTTCCAGAGATGTGCACAGATCCTCGTGGATAGCAAGATCCTCCTTCATCTTGTTGTCGTGGACGCCGTCAGAAAACGCTGAGATGATGGCCTCCTCGGTCACCTTGGGAATCTTGAGGCGAGCGCTGTTGAAGCGCTGGATGTACTTTTTCAGGATCTTCCCAGGTTGCTGCTTGATGCGGCACAGGTCACTCATGACTGGAGGATGGTCACAAGTGCCCTAGAAGTTGGCGATGAAGCGGGTGTGCATCTTGTCCCAAGAAGAGATCGTGCCGGGAGGCAGGTTCAGGAGCCAGGTGCGGGCACCATCCTTGAGCTCCATGGGAAACCAATTCGCCATGACCTTTGCGTCTCCGTTGGCCGCTTCGATGCCTAGCTCGTAGAGCTGCAGGAACTCCGCGGGGTCGGCGGTGCCGTCGTAGCGAGGAGGCAGATCCGGCTTGAACTTGCCCGACCAGGCGACACTACGTAGCTCGGTGGTGAAGGCGCGGCAGCCTGCGGTGGCCACCAGAGCCCTTTGCTGATGCGGGGCTTGCTCTTGGAGATTCCCATGCGCCGCCGCCAGAGGCAGCGCGGGGTCTTGACGTGCCGGCCCAGGGATGCGGTCTTGACGTGCTGGAGCGGGGAGCACGCGAGCGCCTTCTTGAGGCCGAGGGATTTCTTGACATCTCCTTTCTTGTCGCGCGGGCGCCGGACGCGGTGGGTCCCGTCCAGGGGCCGCGCGCCTTGGATCTAGGGCACCTTCTTGGGGAGGAGGTGGCGGAGGCACCTCCTGAGCTGCATCACCCACACAGGACGGAGGGCGAGGTAGCGAGAGGGACGATGCAGGGGAGCCCCCTACGGCGCTGACAAGCTCGGTGATGCGAGCGAGCCACTCCTCGTAGAGGTCGTCGATAGGGCGGTACTGCAGGAGCTCACGTGCCAGGAGCAACACGGCCTGCACGTCCGTGGGAGCGCGACGAGCGTGCGACGATGAACTAGCTGGAGTCAGCGACGAAGTGGCGCTGCGGCCTTCCCGCCGCACCGAGGGATGCATCGATGATGCTTGCTGCTCGTTCCCGCTGGGCCGGTGGCAGCGTTGGCGGCAGGCGACGGAGAACGACGGGAAGGCCCACCGACAGGAGCTGTCTGGGCAACGCGGGCGGCGAAGCAGCCCGATGCTCGGTGCGAGCTCGGCGAGCGTTAGCCATGGATGCGACGAACGATCGAATGCGGAACAGCAGGAGAAAGATTCCGGTGCACCCCTACCTGGCGCGGCAAATGTCAGACATGGGGTTCCGGCAAAACCCTTAAGGTTCGAACTCTGGGGTGCGCGCGAAGATCTTCCCCCTACCGTTCCACGTCCCAACGCCTCACTGCGAATCTAAGCTACACGATGAACATCACAAGGGACACAAGGTTTATACTAGTTCGGGCCACCGCTGTGGTGTAATACCCTAATCCACTGTGTGGTGTGGTGGATTGCCTCAGGGGCTGATGATGAATAGTACAGAGGAAGAACAACCTCGCGAGAGGTGTTCTTGGGCTGGTGCGGTGTACTACTTGGGTGAGTTCGATCGCCTCTAGATCTTATGAGAACTCGATGCCCTCTACTTTGGTGGCTATCTCTATATATAGAGGCCCTGGTCCTCTTCCCAAATATTGAGCGGGAAGGGAGCCAACAACGGCCATTTTGAAGGGGAACATCTAGTACAAGTTATCCTGACTAAAGTTGGTCTTCGACTGCCAAAGGCACTGGCGGTGATGCCGTCTTGGGCTCCACGGCGATCTCCGTCCTACCACTCTGCTCGTCTTGGTCTCGGTGCACCAAAATGGTAACCTTTGCTTGATGCCTCGGTACTCCACGTCTGCGCTTGCCCCCTTTGCACCAAAGTGGAAACGAGGACATTGCGAAGGCTGGCGCCCGCATGGTCTTGATCGTCATGGCTTGCATCATGAGCACCTCGCGAGGTACTCCTGCCTTGATCTCTCCGCCTCCTCGCGAGCCTGCCTGGTGAGGCCATCCCTGAGGAGGCCTTGCGTCGTCCACCCCGCGAGGCTTGGCCCCTCGCGAGGGTCTTGAGCTTGGATTGATGAAGATGGGACGTACTGGGCCTCTGCTTGAGCCACGCCGCAAGCCGCAGGCAGGCAAGTCTGGGGACCCCCGTTCCCAGAACGCCGACACCCATGTCCGCATGTGTATCTCACACACTCACTCTCTAATTATGTATATGTGTCTCCATGTTACACAACACAAAGCTCCATGTACATGTCTCTCTCTATCCTCCACACACATAGACACAAAGAATCTGTTACCATTGCCTCAGTCTCTAACATATCCCACACGCACACACACTCTCTCTCTCTCTCTCTCTCTCTCGCAAACACGCTCAACAAGGGTTTCCCCGTGAATAACTTACCGTCTATTCATCAATAGTCGTGGCAGTACGGAGAACACGAGACGTGAAAAATAATAAATCTACACGTGTTTAGACCACCTAGCTAGTATGACTACTAGGACTAGAGCAAGCCAAAAAGCGTGCTGCCATCACCCCCTCCTTATCGGCAACGGGAAAACCTTTGTTTTACACAATCGAGAAGTCATTGTGCTAAAGCCCCACATGCCGAGGCGTTGAATAGAATGTAGATGCTAGTTTACGGAAGCAAGTATCGATAATACGTTTGTATCTCCATACTTATATTTCTTCTCTTATAAAAAAACCAAGTTGGTGATGATGGTACGTGTGCCATCTTGCAATATAGACCGTCCGATATAGATATGACGGATGGAAATTAAACTAAAAGATACTCGCACCACTCTCCACATTTGCAGACAAGGCCTTCCCTCGTTCATCCTTATCTCCAACAACCTCATTGTTGAGCAATTAAGAAAGGAAGCATCTGGAACAAACTGGCCTAGTGGCCACTGTCGGCGTCGTCAATCCCCATGCCTCCGCTCGGTCCAACCACCAATCACCACCACACCCCACTCATCTTCACCTTATCTCATATTTCTCGAGATATCATTAGTTTTTACACATGGGATTACTCCCGCATGGGTCAATCACGATAAAAAATGCATCTTGATGTTTCGTGCAATGCACAGATCTTGCTAGTACTCCTACAGAAGACTAAGTTGGTGATGATGGTGTGTCTGCCATCCGTCGTTTCTGACCATTAGACCTACATCTAATGACTGTGAGGTAAGTTGTTGCCTTTTCTCACCAACATCCCACTTGTCTACCAATTTGCAGAAAAACCCATAATTAGTATCTTAAAACCAACCACATCCCTCCCTGACCTCACCAAAACAGCCCAAGGAATATATTCTAATTGAAACATAATATATCTCTAGTGATATATGTATATCAAAACTAGAGTGTTTTGTATCAAGTTTGTGAATAAGTATTATTCTAATTATGATTCGTTGCAACGCACATGAACATTGCTAGTATTTCCAACCATGCATTTTCCCTAGTATTCCATAGTTTCGAGTTTTCCATCAAGATATTAGTCACTCATGGTTGATATTTACTTTCAATCATGTACACATATGCACTATGTAACTAGCCTTGCTTATTGGCTTCCAAAGCTTAACTTTCACTCCTACTTACAATATGTGGAGTATTTAACAAAAAACTACCACTTTCAACCAGCTCTATGAAGAATCTATTGTACAAAAAATAGCAAAAACATACCCAAAATTTCTTAATCCACGCCAAAAACTACTACCTAGTACTCCTACAGATTAGGTTCGTTTAAACCCATTTATGACAGGGTTGGCCCACACATCCGTGCTGACGAGGCAACTTAAACCAACACATTTTGTTTGACCGTTGACACATGGGACTATAGACTTGCAAGATAGGATCAAGAACTCACATATATTCATGAAAACATAATAGGTTCAGATCTGAAATCATGGCCCTCGGGCCCTAGTGACAAGCATTAAGCATAGCAAAGTCATAGCAACATCAATCTCAGAACATAGTGGATACTAGGGATCAAACCCTAACAAAACTAACTTGATTACATGGTAAATCTCATCCAAACCATCACCATCCAGCAAGCCTACGATGGAATTACTCATGTACGACAGTGAGCATCATGAAATTGGTGATGGAGGATGGTTGATGATGACGACGGTGACGAATCCCCCTCTCCGGAGCCCCGAACGGACTCCAGATCACCCCTCCCGAGAGAGATTAGGGCTTGGCGGCGGCTCCGTATCGTAAAACGCGATGAAACTTTTTCTCTGATTTTTTTCTCCGCGAAAGCAAATATATAGAGTTGGAGTTGAGGTCGGTGGAGCTCCAGGGGGCCCACGAGGCAGGGGGCGCGCCCCCCACCCTCGTGGACAGGGTGTGGGCCCCTGGCCTTGATTCTTTCGCCAGTATTTTTATATTTTCCAAAAGTAATCTCCGTGGATTTTCAGGTCATTCCGAGAACTTTTGTTTTCTGCACAAAATAACACCATGGCAGTTCTACTGAAAATAGCGACAGTCCGGGTTAGTTTCATTCAAATCATGCAAGTTAGAGTCCAAAATAAAGGCAAAAGTGTTTGGAAAAGTAGATACGTTGGAGACGTATCAACTCCCCGAAGCATAAACCTTTGCTTGTCCTCAAGCAATTCAGTTGATAAACTGAAAGCGATAAAGAAAAACTTTTACAAACTCTGTTTGCTCTTGTTGTTGTAAATATGTAAAGCTAGCATTCAAATTTTCAGCAAAAATTATGAACTAACCATATTCACAATAACACTTTGGTCTCATGTTTACTCATATCAATGGCATAAGCAACTAGCAAGCAATAATAATAAATCTCGGTTGACAACACTTTCTCAAAACAATCATAATATGATATAACATGATGGTATCTCGCTAGCCCTTTCTGAGACCGCAAAACATAAATGTAGATATGATGCCATCGATTCAATCGTACACTAATCATACACGCAAATGTGTACGATCAAGATCAAGGACTCACACGAAGATATCACAACACAACTCTAGACACAAATTAAAATAATACAAGCTTTATATTACAAGTCAGGGGCCTCGAGGGCTTGAATACATAAGCTTGAATTCACAAGAGTCTGCGAAAGCAACAATATCTGAGTACAGACATAAGTTAGACAAGTTTGCCTTAAGAAGGCTAGCACAAAAGCATCTACGATCGAAAAGGCAAGGCCTCCTGCCTGGGAGCCTCCTAACTACTCCTGGTCATCAGCGGTCTCCACGTAGTAGTAGGCACCAGCGGTGGCATCTGGCTCCTGGGCTCCGACATCTGGTTGCATCAACCGGAAAGAAAAAGAAAGGGGGAAAAGGGGGAGCAAAGCAACCGTGAGTACTCATCCAAAGTACTCGCAAGCAAGGATCTACACTACATATGCAACATTATCAAAGGAAGACTGTATATGTGGACTGGGCTGCAGAAATGCCATAATAGAGAGAAGACCTAGTCCTATCGAAGACTAGCATCTTCTGGAAACCACCATCTGCAGCAAACAAGAGGGAGTAGAGTAGCATAAAGTAAAGTAGTAGTAGTGTTATCAACCTCGGCCAGAGATCCTTTCTCGACTCCTTGTGAGAAAGCAATCCCAGAGCCATACTATCCAGTTCTCATCTCCATTTCTCATATCCATTTCTCATCTCAGGTATCCAGTTCTAGTTGTATCGATCGGGATACAACGCCAAGTGTCCGTTACCGTAGGACAGGCTATCGATAGATGTTTTCTTCCCTACAGGGGTGCACCAATTTACCCACCATGCTTGATTAACTCCGGCCGGACACACTTTCCTGGGTCATGCCCGGCCTCGGCCAAACAATACGCCGCAACCCGACCTAGGCTTAATAGAGATTTCAAGCATGCCGGACTAAATCTATGCCCCCAGGGGTCATGGGCCATCTCCCCGGGAACTCCTGCACGTTGCGAACGCGGCCAGTGAGCAGACCTAGGTACCTCCTTCAAAAAGGCAGGTGCTTACGTAGTCCAACCCGGCGCGTGCCGCTCAGTCGCTAACATCTATTAAGCTTCGGCTGATGCATACGACACAGAACGCCCATACTATGCCCACGTGATGGTTAGTGCTATCAGGCCAGAGGCCCCTTGGATCAAATATCCAAATCGTAGTGGATTAGGAGCGCGTGGTAACAAGCAGAGACTCATAAAAGATGTGACCCCGTTGCCCCGTCTCGAGGACTTGCGGCAAGGGCTAGGAATGCGCGGCCACGCCTCGTAACTATCTCGCGGGCACCCTCCAGGTCAACTCGACTCCGCATCACTCGCAATTAAGCTCGCGTGGGTACCCCTCAGGGTCGACCCATCTTTAGTAACATGGTTCAATGTAAATTCATAGTAATCATAGTAACTGTGTGTCTAGACATCAAGGGGAAAACCCGAGGAATCACCCCCGGTGAATTCCACTCGATGTTATCATCAAGGTGAACGTAAGAGGAATCACCCCCGAGGTTCACACTTGAGGGGTTGCACAACAGAGTCGTATCAGAAGTGGTTAAGGCGGAATCACCCTCGATGACCACGACCGAATAGCTACACTACAGGGTTAACATCAGAAGTGCTGTAGAAGTCTCACCCTCGACACTTGATAGTAACCCAGCAGTGTCGAGCAACTAAGGGGAAAGTGATGTGCGGTGCTGGGGCCTAGTCTTCGATCCCGTTGATCGGGTCTTCGATGATTAAGCATGGGCAACAAGGACAAGGTGGGGGTCACTGATGGATCACGAACAAACCTATACTAAGCAGTTTAGGATAAGCAGGTAAGGTAACAATAAGCAGGTTACAAAAGCAGGCTATGCATCAGAATAGGAGCAAACAATAACAATAGCAAAATCTAATGCAAGCATGAGAGAATGGAATGGGCGATATCGGGATGATCAAAGGGGGGGCTTTCCTGGTTGCTTCGGCAAGAGAAGGGTTCGTCATCGATGTAGTCGATCACAGGGGTACCGGCAGCAGTCTCGGGGTCTACCGAAAAGAAGTAACGGAGGGGAAACACAATAAATAACAGAGCAATCAAAGCATCGCAAAGCATGACAAGACTACGAGCGGTGCTAGGCGTGCCCTAACGCGGTAGTAGGTGATGAGGATACATACCTGGGGTAGGGTCATAGGCCTGACCTATACGTCCTACCCAAGGTCACTACGCTAGAAGATAAGAAGTCCAAGAGGCAGCAGGAGACCCCCAGTCGAAGATGTCGAGTGCAATCCACTCGACAGTCATGTCACTCGGGAGTCCTCCTCCCTACTATCACTCGACCATCCAGAGAATCACTCGACCTACTGAAGACTAGGAGTCACTCAGCATTACAACGGGCAGGCGTTCACTCCGTAGTCTTTAAGGTCATTAACAACACTTAAGGCTGGCGTTACTAGTAACGCCCCCACTTTATGTACATTAAGTCCCTTGTAATGGAGGGCGGTGGGGGTCCTAGCATACTCTATATAAGCCACCCCCCTCTGGCACAAGGGTTCACACCCCCTGTAACATCACACACATATAATCCAATCGACCGCCTCCGGGCACCGAAACGTAGGGCTATTACTTCCACCGAGAAGGGCCTGAACTCGCAAACCTCGTGTGTACACCTTCACCATAGCTCAGATCTTCCCTCTCCATACCTACCCCCCTTTCTATTGTCAGTCTTAGAACCACGACAGTTGGTGCCCACCGTGGGGCGAGGGTCTTAGCGACTTTTTGGTGAAGTCGCAAGTTTTTTCGATCATCATCATCATGTTTTCCAGCGGCGAATTGGCTGAGGGCCGCGAGATCCGTCTCGGCGCACTCGTTTTAGTCGCCAACAACTCTGCGTGGCTTCAGGAAGCTCTCCTTGACATTGAAGCGCTCCCCGTCCAAGGGGAGAAGCACTTCCGCGTGTGCGTTCGCGGCGTCCTTGTCCGGCAACCGTCGACTCAGTATCGGTCGGCTCTGATGGTGTCTTCCCTCCCCGTTGTTCGCTGTCGCAAGTGATCCGATCGGTCGCGGCTTCAGCGGTGGGTGAAACACGTGGTGGCTCGGCGTTTGGCCACCCATCAAGTCGCGGCGATCGAGCCCGACGAAATTCTCCATGACCTGTTCGATTTGTCGACTGGCTCCGCGGAGACCGCATCCGAGTGCGATAGCAGCGACCCTGTGGCTGAAGTCTTGATGGTCGATGGACCGCGTGGTCCGCCTGGTTTCCGTCGTGAAGACGGCGAAGATGGTGACGGCGATCCGTCGCGCGTCCATGAGGAATACCATCCCGAACCCCTTTCTTCACAACAGAGGGAAGAACTTCGTCGCCGCAACATGGATGCACTCCACACGCCCATCGTTGGAGAAACCCCCGAGGCTTGGGCCTTGGAAGAGGTGCGCCTGGATAATTTGGCTGAGCGCACTCGACTAGAGAACCTTCAGCGCCCTCTCGACGAGCGCGCTCGGGAGCGGGTCCCTGAGTCCAGTTGACAGTAGCTTTTCCCGCCTCCGCCTAAGGTATACCGTACTCCGATTCAGAACCTCACAGCTGCGGCCCGAATAGCAGAGTCGATCAACATTCCCAGTCGGTGGCCGGTAGAGGGTTGATGTAGATCTGGGCCTTGCTCCGGGCAGCAGGAGAGTAGAACACAGCAGTGTCTCAGTCGCGGAATAGGATTCACAGCAGATCCGTGGTAGCGGATACAGTTCAGTCGACCCACAGCCCAAGATCGCCCCTGCAGCGTGAAGGCCGTGGACAGTATGATCATCGGCTCGACCACTACAATCGCCGTCGAGTGCCTACGCCTCCTCTGAGGAGTGCGTCATATGGGCCTCGGCAGAACGATGATAGACGCTGTCACAATGGCGAGCGCAGAGCACCAGTCGAGCCAAGAGAGCCGGGCTCCGATGCGAGATCCATCCTCATTCAAGGCCTAGACGACCGGAACAGAGCGCACAGAGAAGACCCTGGCAGAGATCCTCCAAGTGGCAGCAGAGTGCATGTTTCTGGTCTAGAGTGTTTCAGCAGAGCCATCAGGGCGGCAGTGATTCCTCCCAACTTCAGGTTGGCGACTGGAGTCAGTAAGTTCACTGGAGAATCCAAGCCTGAAACTTGGCTCGAGGATTACCGAGTGGCTGTACAAATTGGCGGTGGAAATGATCAAGTAGCAATGAAACATCTTCCTCTGATGTTGGAAGGGTCAGCCCGAGCATGGTTGAGTCAGTTAGCTCCAGGCAGTATATACAGTTGGGAAGAGCTGGCTCGAGTGTTCATCAGAACTTTTGAGGGCACTTGCAAGCGACCAGCAGGATTGACCGAGTGGCATCATTGTGTGCAGAAGCCAAGTGAGACTTTGAGGGATTTCATTCAGAGGTGGACCACTTTGCATCACACCGTTGAAAATTTATCAGAGCATCAAGCAGTGTGTGCCTTCAAGGAAGGCGTCAAATACCGAGAGTTGGTCCTGAAGTTCGGTCGGATTGGAGATATGACTCTGACTCGGATGATGGAAATAGCCACCCGGTATGCTAACGGAGAAGAAGAGGATCGACTCCGTAGCGGAAAGAGTAAGCCAGTCGGCCAAGAGGCCGGTGGGGGTAATTCCAATCGGAAACAGAAGCGTAAGGCCGAGCCCGCAGCACCCGGTGAGATTGCAGCAGTGGCTCAAGGAAAGTTTAAGGGAAAACCTAAAGGGCCCTGGCCCCCTAAGAAGGTAAAGGATCAAGCAGGGAATGATGTGTTGGATTTGCCATGTCACATCCACATGAAGAAGGACGAAGAGGGTAATCTGATCTACCCTAAGCATACCACTCGACAATGTCGAATCCTGATCCAGCAGTTCCGAGACAAGCAGCCCGGTGAGAAGGAGAAAGAGTCGGACAAAGATGAGGATGAAGAGGAACACGACGGTTATCCCAAAGTCAATTCCACCCTCATGATTTTTGCTGATGTTGAGAGCAAGAGTCGGTTGAAATTTATCAATAGAGAAGTGAATATGGTTGCTCCGGCGATGACGACCACATTCCTGAAACGGTCTCAGACATCCATCACATTCGACCAGTCTGACCATCCTGCTCGTGTAGCCACCCCCGGGAGACAAGCGTTGGTGGTCGACCCCGTGGTCGGAGGCACTAGACTGACTAAAGTGTTGATGGATGGTGGTAGCGGTCGGAATATCCTTTATGCTGAAACCTTGAAGGAGATGGGCATTCCGATGTCCAAACTTAGCGAGAGCAATATGAGTTTCCATGGTGTTATCCCTGGAAAGAAAGCCGAATCACTCGGCCAGATCGCTCTCAACATGGTTTTCGGTGATTCCAAGCATTATAGTAAGGAAAAGTTGACATTTGAAGTCGTGGATTTCCAGAGTGCTTATCACGCCATTCTGGGTAGGCCTGCCTACCCACGTTTTATGGCTCGACCATGTTACGTGTACCTCAAGTTGAAGATGCCTGGCCCCAAAGGTGTGATCACAGTTATTGGCAATCGGCAGAAAGCAGAGGAATGCTTCCAGAAAGGTTCCAAAATTGCCGATGCGCAGATGGCAGCAGTTGAACTCCAAGAGTATCAGAAGAATGCAGATCCGATTGATTTGCTCCGAGCCAAGAAGCCTGCCACGGATTCTGCATTTCAGTCGTCTGGTGAAACGAAACCGATTCATATTCACCCGACCGATCCCAATGCCGCACCTACTCATATATAAACAACACTCGACAGCAAATAGGAAGAAGCGTTCATCCAGTTCCTCCATGAGAACTGGGACATCTTTGCATGGAAACCCTCTGACATGCCGGGTGTACCCAGAGGATTGGCTGAGCACCGTTTGCGTGTTGACCCCAAGGTAAAACCCGTCAAAGAGCATCTTCGGCGGTCCGCCGTACAGAAGAGGAAAGCGATTGGCGAGGAAGTGGCTCGGCTGCTAGTAGAAGAGTTCATCCGTGAGATCTACCACTCCGAGTGGCTTGCCAATGTAGTCATGGTCCCTAAGAAGGACGATTCACTTCGTATGTGCATTGATTTCAAGGATATCAATCGGGCCTACCCGAAAGATCACTTCCCTCTCCCTCGCATCGATAAGATTGTTGACTCGACTGCGGGGTGTGAGCGCTTGTCTTTTTTAGATGCATATTCCGGGTATCATCAGATCCGACTGTATGGTCCCGATGAAATAAAAACAGCCTTCATCACCCCATTCGGGTGCTTTTGCTATGTCACTATGCCATTTTGTCTTAAAAATGCCAGAGCTACATTCATGAGAATGATTCAGAAGTGCTTGCTCACTCGAATCAGTCGGAATGTGGAAGCATACATGGATGATATTGTGGTCAAGTCGCGCAAAAGTTCCGACCTATTGACTGACCTCGCAGAAACCTTTGCCAACCTAAGAAGGTACGCTATCAAGCTTAATCCGTCAAAGTGCACATTCGGAGTTCCAGGAAGAAAGTTACTCGGTTTTCTCGTTTCCGAACGAGGGATCGACGCCAATCCAGAAAAAGTTGATACCATCCTCCGAATGAAACGCCCTGTGCGGGTGCATGACGTTCAGAAGTTGACTGGTTGTTTGGCCGCCTTGAGTCGATTCATTTCTCGTCTCGGTGAAAAGGCCTTGCCTCTTTTCCGATTGATGAAGAAATTCTATAAGTTCGAGTGGACTAAGGAAGCTGATGCAGCGTTTGCAGAGCTCAAAGCCCTGCTTTCCACCCAGCTGGTGCTCGCTGCGCCAATCAGCAAAAGAGCCTTTACTGCTTTACATTGCAGCCACTGGACAAGTTATCTGTATAGTACTCACGGTCGAGCGAGCAGAGGAAGGAAAAGGTTACAAGGTTCAGCGCCCAGTATATTATCTCTCTGAAGTTTTGACTCCATCCAAGCAACGATATCCACATTACCAGAAGCTTGTCTATGGAATATACATGACCATGAAGAAGGTTGCACATTATTTCTCTGATCACTCCATTATAGTCGTCAGCAATGCACCATTATCTGAAATTCTGAATAACAGAGATGCAACTGGTCGAGTGGCAAAATGGGCGATTGAACTCCTTCCATTGGATATCAAGTTTGAGGCAAAGAAAGCTATCAAGTCACAAGCAATCGCAGATTTCCTTGCCGAGTGGATTGAGCAGCAATTGCCGACTCAAGTTCACTCGGAGCATTGGACTATGTTCTTTGATGGCTCCAAGATGTTGAATGGTTCAGGTGCTGGGGTAGTATTGGTATCCCCTCGTGGAGACAAGCTTAGCTATGTTCTCCAGATTCATTTTGACTCCTCCAATAACGAAGCCGAATATGAAGCACTTTTATACGGGTTGTGTATGGCCATTTCACTCGGCGTCCGTCGCCTTATGGTCTACGGCGACTCAGATTTGGTGGTTAATCAAGTGATGAAGGAATGGGATGTCAGGAGCCCGGCCATGACTGGTTATTGCAATGCAGTAAGAAAGCTGGAAAAGAAGTTTGAAGGGTTGGATCTTCACCATATACCCCGACTGAAAAATCAAGCTGTAGATGAGTTGGCAAAGATAGGTTCAAAGAGAGAGGCCAGTCCCAGCAATGTGTTTTTGGAACATATTCATTCACCTTCAGTTCAGGAAGATCCTAACACTGAAGAGTCACCACAGCCCAAGAGCGCCACAGATCCGACTGAAGTCGAAATCCCAGCCGTGATCGACTTAGTCATGGAGGTTTTGGTCATCACTCCCGACTGGACGGTGTCGTATGTTGCATACATTCTTAGGAAAGAATTTCTAGAGGATGAGGAAGAGGCTCGACAGATCGTCCGACGATCTAAAGCCTTTACCGTGATAAAAGGTCAGTTGTTCAGAGAAAGTGTAACTGGAGTCTACCAGAAGTGCATCACGCCAGAAGAAGGCCGAACGATCCTCAATGATATTCACTCGGGGACCTGTGGTCACCATGCGTCCTCTTGGAGCATCGTGGCCAAAGCATACCGAGCCGGATTTACTGGCCGCGTGCCAATGAGATGGCAAAAGAAATAGTGGACAAATGCGAAGGCTGTCAGTTTTACTCTAACATGCCCCATAAACCTGCGTCAGCTCTGAAGACTATTCCACTCGTCTGGCCTTTTGATGTCTGGGGATTGGACATGGTTGGAACTCTGAGGACTGGCAGGAGTGGATTTACCCATGTGCTGGTGGTAGTCGACAAGTTTACCAAATGGATCGAAGCCAAGCCCATTAAAAACCTTGTAGCAAGTACAACTGTAAGTTTCATCAGGGAATTGATATTCAGATATGGTGTTCCACACAGCATCATCACGGATAACGGATTGAACTTCGACTCTGATGAATTTAGAGCCTTTTGCGCTTCCCAAGGCACGAGGGTCGATTACGCTTTGGTTGCCCATCCTCAGTCAAATGGGCAGGCTGAGCGAGCAAATGGATTGATTCTCAAAGAACTGAAACCCCGGTTGATGCATGACCTCAAGCATGCAGCAGGGGCTTGGGTCGATGAACTCCCATCAGTACTTTGGGGATTGAGGACAACTCCTAATCGGTCGACTGGACGGACTCCATTCTTCTTAGTCTACGGAGCCGAAGCCGTACTCCCGAGTGATTTGCCCCACAACGCGCCCCGAGTCGAACACTTCTTAGAAGAGGAAGCAGAGAAGGCTCGGCAAGATGCAGTCGATCTCATGGAGGAGGAAAGAGAGATGGCCTTGATCCGGTCGACCATTTATCAGCAAGACCTGCATTGATTCCATGCCAGAAATGTAAGGGGTCAGGCATTTCAGGAAGGAGACCTGGTTCTTTGAGTGGACCAACGGAAACCACACAAGCTCGCTCCTGCTTGGGAAGGCCCTTTCGTCGTCACCAAAGTGATCCACAATGGACCGTATCGTCTTTTCAACGTCGAGCACAATAAAGATGAGCCACAAGCTTGGAATGCGGAACTGCTCCGCCCTTCTTACTCTTAAAATATTTAGACTGTTGAGATGTAACAAGAAGTACCTTTTAGTGTGATTATCAAAAGACATGATTTTACAGTCTTCCGAATGATTGTTGTTCATTTTTTACATGTTCTAAAATCCCCCAGTGGGTGCCTTAGCTGCGAATCCGTTTCGCCTAAGTTGAAGAGAAAATCCTACCGATTGGTGAGTCTGCCTCTCACTCGGGGGGCTTAGCTGCAGTCCAGTACTTGCCTAAGTGATAAAAAATCCTACCGAGTGGTGAGTCTGCCTCTCACTCGGGGGCTTAGCTGCAGTCCAGTACTCGCCTAAGTGATAAAAAATCCTACCAAGTAGTGAGTCTGCCTCTCACTCGGGGGCTTAGCTGCAGTCCAGTACTCGCCTAAGTGATAAAAAAATCCTACCGAGTGGTGAGCCAGCCTCTGACTCGGAGGCTTAGCTGCAGTCCAGTACTCGCCTAAGTTTAAAAGGTCCTACCA
>NC_057813.1:465183171-465200900 GCF_018294505.1 Triticum aestivum
GCTCCATCTTAATCCACAAGGACAGCAAAGTGCGGGTAGACCACGACCCCGACTTCAGAGTTGCACCATCAGGAAGAAGGACGAGATTGAGCATGTCGCCAAGGCGAGCCACTTTCAGGAATGTCAACACCATTGTTGAATGCCTCGTGGATAAGCCGACCAGTCCCGCCGAGTGGTGCAGGTCGACCACGACCCCCCCCCCCCCGGGGGGGGGGGGGGGCTAGCTATACCATCAAGAAGAAGGACGAGATTGTGCGCACTATCAAAGGCCCATCCAACGGCTGGTGCCAAGGCAAACTGCTGACAGGAACGTCAAGACCATTGCCGAGTGCCTTGCTGATGAGCTGATCAATGCTGCTCAAGGCTCGTCCAACTGGTCGACTGCTGATTCTTCTTCAGAAGCTTCATCGAACGAACAGAAACCAATCCGAGAGAAGAATGAGTTTCACTCGAAGATAAACGCAATATATTCAAAGATAAATCCAAAGGTTCCTAACCGCAGATCAAAGTACTCGGGTGTCAGGCCCGAAGGAGTTTTAACGATTACAAAATCACTCGGCATTCCGAGGCAAATAAAGGTGAAGCATAATGTTTTCCAGTCACTCGGCGGGAGAAGGACTGGCTGGATCGTAGAAGCTATCAAGGTCGATGCTGTCGGCAATACGAGTGGCTGCCTCGAGGAAGGTGTCCATGAAGGACTGGAAGGAGTGCTTCTTAGTATTCACTACCTTGAGGGCCGCCAGCTTGTCTTCTTTAGCCTCCTTGCAGTGCACTCGAACCAATGACAGGGCGACATCAACACCACAGCGAGCGGAGGACTTCTTCCACTCTTGCACTCGGCTAGGAATTTGATTGAGTCGAGTCATTAGCGACTCAAGGTCTTGAGAGAGTTCCGCCCGAGGCTAGAGTTCGGCGTCCACTCGGGTCATCGCTGCCTTCAGTCGAGCTAGATAAGCAACTGCGCCATCCAAGCGTGATTCCAATCGCAGCAGGTTCATCGCAACCTCATCTTTGACGGGACAATTGATGGGGTCGAGACCTGTCTCGACCCGCCCAGTTTCAGCTTCAAAGTCCTGACAAAGTTCTGCTCCATCGCGAAAAACAATGAGTCGACAATATTACAACAAACTTCAGTCGACGACAATTAACCAGTCGAGTGACCATACCTTCAAGCTTCAGGACTAGTTTCGCGGCAAGTTGTTCCAGATAGAACTCTCGCTTGTCTGTCTTGGTTCTGAGGCTGCCAACTTCAGTGGTCAGGTTCTCCTTGTCCTTCTTCAGTTGCTCGACTTCTTGATTAGCTTCCGAGATGGCGGTCTTCAACTTCGCGTTCTCCCCCTCCAATTTGCCGACTGAAGCCAGCTTCTGGTCCGCAAGCGTCGTCTTCTCACGTGCTTCCTTCTGAGCAGCAGCAAGGTCCAGGTCCTTCTTCTCCAAAGCCTCTTTCATTCTCTCTAAAGAAACAACACTCTTCAGACGATCCTGAAGTTGGCGGTTTTCACTACGCACATCTGCTTGTGTGAAGTCACTCGGTTCAAAGAGACTGAAAGAAAAAGCGGTGGAAAGTGCGAGTTGCTAAGCAGACAAGACAGTCGAATGGTACCTCCCATGATGGCCGTCTCTTGTTGAGCAGTCTTGAGATTCTTCTTTGCGAGTTCAAGGTCAAGTTCAACGCTGATATGCTTCTTCTTTAACTTAGAAAGTCGAGCTCCAAGATCACAATACCTCTGCAGTCAGCAAGAGAGATATGTTAGTCAACAGAAATAAGAGATAGTGACAGTGAAAAGTTATTCTAAGACTACTGCCGAATCAAATATTCAACAGTAGTCTCGGGGACTAAACCCAGTGGGTGCACTTAGCGTGCCCCCACTGGTTCAGATCAATACTCAGCAGGGTCTGCCCAGCGTGAGTCCAAAAAAAAGAGAAAAAAAGAATGGAAAAACAAAAGGAGATAGGGTACATTCTAAGACCTCAGTCGACTGCCAGCAGTCGACCGTGGTCTCGAGGACTACACCTAGTGGGTGCACTCGGCGTGCCCCCACTGATCCAGACAGTTTACTGAGATTTAGCTTGAGTCGAGTGGAGTGCAAGATTTCCTAAGCTCCAAACAAAGGCACACCCCAGTGGGTGATCGGATATAAAACAACATTCAAAAGTTCAGTCGGAGTTTTGCTGACTTGAACATTGGTCTGAAGGGATGTGATGGCGTTGCAAGCCACCTGACTAGCCTCGTGCATCACCTTCACCTGCTCCATGACAAGGTTCACCTGGCGAAGGGCTTCCCTGGCGGCACTCGGCGAGTCGTCTGTGGTCTGATACGCGGCAAAGAGCGATGGTTCCAAGGCAGTCAAAGCAGTTATTGGGTCAGACGCGTGGGGTTGCACTGGAGCGGCAGGAGTCTGTGCAGTCGATCCCGACGGGCGATCAGTCGTCAGCGGGCTGGCAAATGTGACGTTGGTCCGAACCGGCTCTCCGGAAAGTTCGACCACCGCCTCAAGCACCGGCGTCGACTGAGGGACTTGAATTTCAAGCCTCCTCCTGCTTGAGCCTCCACTCTTCCTCCTCCTCTCCTGTAGAGGCGCTTCTTCTTCATCATCACGGAGCATGACGATCTCTTGCGGAACTACAGAAAGGGAGAAACATCAGAAATTCAGCCGATTGACGACTCACTCGACTAAATGAAACCTAGTCGAACAGACTTACCAGCCCGAGAGGTGGCCTCCTCGTCTCCTGGTGCCTTATCAATATCCATGTCAGTAGCAGCGGAGGTGGGGCTAGAAAGATACATGATCCAATTGGTCAGAACAGAAATTTCAGTTGGTCTGCATAAACACAAGTGTGATACTCACCCCGAAGCCACAGGGACGTCCATCTTGATCCGCGGCAAAGTCTTTCGAGCCTTGGGAGGAGCAACCTTGGGCTGCTTGGCGACCTTCTCCGTCGGCTCCGGAGACGACGTCCGAGTGCGCTTCTGAGCGTGGGTACTCGGAGCCACGTTCTTCTCGCGGCCGCATGTTGGGTCATGTTGCTGCTTGGATCGGCGCTCGGAACGCGGCTGCGAGTCGACTTCTTCCTCGTCGTCCAATTCCTCGCTCTCCTCCTACTCCTCTTCATCCAAAGACTCCCAGTCGCCACTCTCTTTTGCGCTGGCCTCTCCCTCCTGGCCCTGCTCCAGAGCTTGTTCGCTGTTGGGCATCGAATACATCTCAGTAAAAACCTACAAGACAAAAAGTCGAGTAAAAGTCAGTCGACATCAAGTACAGTCGGAACATATAAGCCAGCCAGTCGGAATAAAAGAGCATACCTTGTCGGGCGGGTTGTCGTCTCTGAAGGGGATGACTCGCTTGGATCCCCTGGGGTTGTCCTAATTGCCTGTGATACTCTTCAACCACATAGCTACGGTCTTGGACGACACTTCCTCTGGGTGGACCCGAGCGGTGTCTTCAGGTCCGGAATACAACCACATAGGATGATCACAAGCCTGAAGAGGCTGGATGCGTCCACTGAGGAACACTTCCAGCAGGTCCAGGCTGGTGACACCCTCATTGATAAGTTGGACCACTTTCTCCACCAACATCTTCGTCTCCATGTTCTCAGCAGCAGTCACTTTGAGTGGAGAAGGAGTATGGACACGGTCGAATGTGAAGTGGGGAAGGCCAGTCGACTGAACTGGAGCTGCGACGTCTTAGCAGTAGAACCAGGTCGACTGCCAGCCTCTAACCGATTCAGGGAGAGTCATAGCAGGGAAAGAACTCCTATGCCTTTTCTAAGTACCTAAACCCCACACATCTGGATGACATGGGTCTTTGAGTCACTCGACTTTGCTTTTTTGTCCGACTGGGATCAGATGGTGGAGATATGTTTGAAAAGACCCCAGTGCGGTCGACACCCAAAGAAGTTTTCACACATCGACACGAAAGCGGCCAGATATGTGATGGTGTTCGGAGAAAAATGGTGGAGTTGAGCACCGAAGAAATTTAGGAATCCCCGAGAAAGGGGTGCGGAGGGAGCGAAAAACCCCGATCGACGTGGGTGGCGAGCAGTACACACTTGCCCGGTCGAGGCTGCGGCTCCATCTCCCCTTCCGGCAGCCTTTCCGCTCCCTTGGCGATCAGTCCAGACTCCGCCAGCTCGTCTAGATCTTCTTGATGAAGCGAAGACCGGATCCAATCGCCCTAGATCCAGCCCGGTGGCAGCCCCGCTCGCGATGATGACCCGCGGTTCTGCTTCTTGCCTTTCGCCGCCCCTGTCGCCTTCTTTGTGCGCTCTAGCGCCGCCGTCTTGTCCTTCACCATGGCGGCAGAGCGGCAGCGTCGAGAGAAGAAGAGCTGGGCGCGGCGGAGGAGCGGAGGAAGAAGGAGGAGAAACAGGCATGCACAGTGCAGACGCCTCGGCCCCGTCGCCTTATAAAGGGTTGCTTCCGAGTGGCTGACACGTGGGACCAGGCAATCCTGTCAAATCCGGCAACAGTCGCGCGCAACGTACGTGGCGAAAAAGGCGGCGCAGAAATCAAGGCGTCACTGATTATCCGCTCTGCCCGCTTCGGCGCTCCCCGTCCCGCGCGCTTCCCCGAAATTTCGTATCCCGCAAAATCCGGGATACACAGCACTCAATCGCGCCCGAGATCCTGCACTCTAATACAACACTCGGCAGACGATGCCACAAGTTCAGTCGACAACTCTCTGAATGAATCAAGGCGATTGAGTCGACGCTGAAGTACCAACGTGAGTTTTCCATCTTGCAGAAAATGCTTGCGAAGGTGCAAAGCTTAGAACAAGTTCAACTTCAACCTACTTTCCACTCGAACCTTAATCCATTCAGGGGCTACTGATGAGGATACAGACCTGGGGTAGGGTCATAGGCCTGACCTATACGTCCTACCAAAGTTCACTACCCTAGAAGATAAGAAGTCCAAGAGGCAGCCGGATACCCCCAGTCAAAGATGTCGAGTGCAATCCACTCGACACTCATGTCACTCGGGAGTCCTTCTCCCTACTGTCACTCGACCATCCAGAGAATCACTCGACCTACTGAAGACCAGGAGTCACTCAGCATAACAACGGGCAGGCGTTCACTCCGTAGTCTTTAAGGTCATTAACAACACTTAAGGTTGGCGTTACGAGTAACACCCCCACTTTATGTACATTAAGTCCCTTGTAATGGAGGGCGGTGGGGGTCCTGGCGTACTCTATATAAGCCACCCGCCCCCCTCTCTGGCACAAGGATTCGCACCCCCTGTAACATTACACACATATAATCCAATCGACCGCCTCCGGGCACCAAGACGTAGGGCTATTACTTCCACCGAGAAAGGCCCGAACTCGTAAACCTCGTGTGTACACCTTCACCATAGCTGAGATCTTCCCTCTCCATACCTACCCCCTTTTCTACTGTCAGTCTTAGAACCACGACAGTAGGTGATACCGGCAAAGGGGGAAACATCCGGGGAAGTATCCCCTGTGTTTAGCGTCTTCGGACAAATGAACCGGAGGGGGAAAGTTGCGTGTTCTCTATGCTAGGGATGTGTGGCGGACGAATGGGCTACGTATCCGGATTCGTCTCGTCGTTCTGAGCAACTTTCATGTACAAAGTTTTTCCATCCGAGCTACGGTTTATTTTAAGATTTAATCATTTTAGAATTTACTTAATTATTTTAAATCAACATTATCCAGAATAGTGTAAGTTGACATCGTCATGACGACAGCAATCAATAGGATGTTGACTGGGTCAAACTAATGTGTGGGTCCCGCATGTCATACACTGTTTAGGTTAACCAGGATTTAGCTAATCTAAGTACTGATAAATTAAACTAACTAGTTAATTAGATTAATTAAACATGATTAATTAACTTAATTAATTCACTAATTATTTAATTAATAATTACTAATTTTATTAATTCATTTTTATTCTATTTTCTTTTACTAAAAAAACGTTCTGGGCTGGGCCCCGTTTGTCATAGGCCCTACGGGCCTAACGGGTGTTGGGCGTAGCGGGTGTGGGCGCTGGCGAAAAGGGGCGGAGCCCTGGGGTGCGGGCATAACCCATCCAGGTTACGCGGCAGAGCCGGGCGCGGGCGCCGGCGGCCAAGGGCCGCACGAGCGCCGACCGGAACATGGCGGCGGTGCGGAGGGGACCGGAGCCGTCGGCGTGCGTGCACCGGCGAGCGACAGCGTGGCGCAGGAGGGCGGGACGGACGGGCGAGGCGCGGTGGCCGCACGTGCAGGCAGCGACGGGCGGGGCTACGGTCATGCACGCGCGATTGGACGGCGCCGGTGACAGAGAACAAGGGGAGAGAGGGAGGGAGGCCGGAGCTCACGGGGGCCGTAGGGTTTTTGGCAGCGGGGCTCGGGGAGGAAGATGGGGACGACGGCGACGACGGAGAGGACGGCGAGGCGAAGGTGCATCAAACTCCGAGTGGCGGCGGGGATCGGTGATGGGGCGAGGTAGCGCCGGGGACGGGCACCGACGTCGGGGGTGCGGGGAGCGGTCGTCGGGGTGGATGGCGGCGATGGCGTAGATGAGCGGCAAGGGGCCCCGATGGGTGGTGTCAGGGGCGATGGGGGGGACGACGTCTATGGGGGTTCATCCCCGATCCAGATCTGGATCGGGGGAGGGGAAAGGAGGGACGTGGGGCGTGAGTGGGGGACTGGGTGCGACGGGATAGTGTTTCCCATCGGGGCGTGAGTGAGGGGCCGGTTGGGCCGGCCGGCTGGGCCTTGGCATTTGCTCTTTCCTATTTTTTCCTTTTCTTTTTTATTTTTTAGTTTCTCCCTATTTAGTTTTTATAATCATGATCTTAGAGGGTGTTTGTTTCCAGGGACTTATTAGTTTAGGGACTTAAAAAAATCCCTATAAGTCCCATCTAAACCAAACAGGAGGGACTTATAGGGACTTAAAGTGGGCATTTGGGACTTATGAAATAAGACTCTCAAGGAGGGACTTATAGGGACTTATAGTTATAATATGGTCTTATAGGGACTTATAAGTCCCAGGAACCAAACAAGTAGGGACTTTTTAGGGACTTGGAACTTATAAGTTGGGACTAAAAAAAGTCCTAAGACTTATGAACCAAACAGGGCCTTAGTTCCTAAAATAGTATCACTACTTATTCTAATGCCACTGTGTCTTGGGAACCCAAAAGAATTAGTTTAATATTTTATACTTTATAAAAGGCATTTGATTATTGGTTTTGGCTGCTGTTCTATTTAGTTTGGAGTATTTAAACATTCCATAACAATGTGGTTTCGCCACCATAAGCATCTATGATTTATTTGCTACAATTTGAACATTTTAGATTTGACAGTAGAAAATTTTTATTGTTTGACTTTAATTCAAATTTAATTTGAATCTGTTTTAAACTAACGCAAGTTTATCGACAGTAACCGAGGTGACGTGGCATCATTAGCAGGGGTTCATTGTAGCTTAATTATCCGGGCGTCACAGCAGAGCACCTTTAAAGATCAAGGACTGACTAAACATTGTAATTCATGGTAAAAGAGATCCAGTCAAGTCATACCCAATATAAACTAATAGTAATGCATGCGAATGACAATGTGCTCTCCAGCGGATGCTTTTTAATAAGAGGGTGATGACTCAACATAAAAGTAAATATATATGCCCTTCGTAGAGGGAAGCGGGGATTTGTAGAGGTGCCAGAGCTCAATTTTGAAATAGAGATAAATAACATTTTGAGCGGTATATTTTTCACTGTCAACACAACAACTATGAGATCCCAATATCTTCCATGCTACATACATTATAGGCGGTTCCCAAACAGAATGGTAAAGTTTATACTCCCCCACCACCAACAAGCATCAATCCATGGCTTGCTCGAAACAACGAGTGCCTCCAACTAGCAACAGCCCTGGGGGAGTTTTGTTTAATTATTTCGATTTGCTTTGATCTTTTTGATCATGGGACTGGGCATCCCGGTTACCAGCCATTTTCTCGTGAATGAGGAGCGGAGTCCACTCCCCTTGAGAATAACCCACCTAGCATGGAAGATACAGACAACCCAAGTTGATACATGAGCTGCTCGAGCATACAAAATAGAATTTCATTTGAAGGTTTGGAGTTTGGCACATACAAATTTACTTGGAACGGCAGGTAAATACCGCATATAGGAAGGTATGGTGGACTCGTATGGAATAACTTTTTGGGTTTATGGAGTTTGGATGCACAAGCTGTATTCCCGCTTAGTACAGGTGAATGCTAGCAAAAGACTGGGAAGCGACCAACTGAGAGAGCGACAACAGTCATGAACATGTATTAAAATTAATCAACACTGAGTGCAAGCATGAGTAGGATATAATCCACCATGAACATAAATATCATGAAGGCTATGTTGATTTTGTTTCAACTACATGCGTGAACATGTGCCAAGTCAAGTCACTCGAATCATTCAAAGGAGGATACCACCCTATCATACCACATCACAACCATTTTAATAGCATGTTGGCACGCAAGGTACCATTATAAGCTCCTAGCTAATTAAGCATGTCATAAGCAACTATAATCTCTAATTGTCATTGCAAAAATGTTTATTCATAATAGGCCGAATCAGGAATGATGAACTCATCATATTTACAAAAACGAGAGAGGTCGAGTTCATACCAGCTTCTCTTATCTCAATCAATCCATCATTTGTCGTCATTATTGCCTTTCACTTGCACGACCGAACGGTGTGTATAATAATTATAGTGCACGTGCATTGGACTAAGCTGGAATCTGCAAGCATTCAATTCAAGGGAGAAGACAAAGTAATATGGGCTCTAGGTTAAATCAACAATCATGCATATAAGAGCCACTAAGCATTTTCATTATGGTCTTCTCCTCTCGACCCCAAAGGAAAGAAAAGAAATAAAACTATTTACACGGGAAAGCACCCAACAAGCAAAAGAAGAACGAGAAATCTTTTTGGGTTTTCATTTTAATACTACTACTACAAGCATGGAAATTAAACTAACTAATTTTTTTTGGTTTTTCTGAAGGTTTATCAAACACACAAGAGGAAAACGAGAAAAAGAAATTAAACTAGCATGGATAGTACAATGAAAAAGTATGAGCACTGACGACTAGAATGAGTGTGCGAACATGAATGTAATGTCGGTGAGAGATACGTACTCCCCCAAGCTTAGGCTTTTGGCCTAAGTTGGTCTATGCGCATGGATCGCGGCTACTCTCCCCGGTGTACTGAGGAGTGTCATCAGGATACCACTGGTTGGCGATCTCCTCCGGATCCCACTGATAAGATGATGGACGATAAGGGTCCAATGGTGGTTCCGGCTCAGCCTCTGGAGCTGATGTCTGGCCTTGATGCGCGTACACACACTACAAAAAAAATACACTTCCGTGATGATACGTGTTTGTCACAGTAGGTCACGTTTTTTGTCATGCATGTACATCCATGACAAATTTATGACAGAATCAAGATAGTCATACATGTGCTGTCGTAGAAGTGTTCCATGACATTACCAAAATTATCATCATGGAAGTGTCCACTTCCATGACGATAAATCACGCGTCATAGAAGTGCTTTCGTCAAGGGTGACCGACACATGGCATCCACCATAACGGAACACCGTTAAGCTATCGGGTCGGGTTTTGGATCCGATAACCCGTTAACAGCCCCGACCAATGGGGATTTTCCACGTGTAAAATCATCATTGGCTGGAGGAAACACGTGTCGGCTCATCGTTGGGACAGATGTCATCCACTCATTGGACAGAAGGCGCCTACGATACGTCGACACGTGGCACGGCCAATCAAGTTTAAATGGGCCGGCCCAACTAAAGGCCCACAAGATTTTGCGGCCCATAATGGGCCGACCCAGTTAAAGGCCCACGAGATTTTGTGGACTATAATGGGCTGGCCCAGCTAAAGGCCCACAAGATTTCGCGGGCCATAATAGGCCGGCCCAGGTAAAGGCCCACAAGATTTTTGTGTGCCATAATGGGCCGACCCAGGTAAAGGCCCCCAAAATTCTTGCGGATCATAATGGGCCGGCCCAGCTAAAGGCCCACGAGATTTCGCCGACATTAATGGGCCGGCCCAGCTGTAGGCCCACAAGATTTTGAGGACCCTAGTAGGACAGCCCATTAACTGGCTGCCATTTTTTGGGCCAAATGCCGACCCAAAATTGATCCGGTCTAGTAACGGCCTGCCACGTTCCAGGCCTAATAATGGCCCATATAAGATCCGGCCCGTTAAAAGCCTCCCACTTTCTGGGCCAAATCACGGACCAGATCAGGTCCGGCCCTTTAAGAGGCTTTGGGCTCTGTTATGGCCCATATCAGATTCGGCCCGTTGGCTAGATGTTATGCTTTTGGGCCCACTTGCTAAAGGCCCATTTAGTAATTCAGCCTGATATTAGTTTCGGCATGTTAAGGGCCCATTTAACATTTTGGCCCTATATTAATTTCGGCCTGTTAAAAGCTTGTCATATAGTTGGGCCTAACTATGGCTCGGTTTGCATCCGGCCTGCTCGCAGCCGATATCTGATTGGGCCAAACAAGGACCGAGACAACTTTGGCATGTTAAAAGCCCGTGAATTGATTCACACAATCATGGGTCGGGGTCCATTTCGGAATGCCGCCGGCCTGTGATCTATTCGGCACGTTTCAGGCCCAGCCTACTTCTCAGCCTCCTAAAAGCCCATTGAGTTTTCTTGCAAAAAGAGGGCCGGGGGTTACTCGGCCTATTAAAGGCCCGAATCTACTAGTGAGTCAGTTTGACGGGGCCCATGATGCGGATCATACATCGTGATTGCATGACTGCCCGATTATGTACCGTAATTTTACGGTTTGGCCGGTTTACTGTGAAGACAGGATATATACAGTAAAATGCAGCATCGTGAATAAGAAAAAACCTAGACTATACAATAAAGAAATTACGGCATATTACATCCAATGGGCATGAAAGTTCGCCACTATGATATTAACGCACAAGCAGACAGCTGATTACATACACTGGGCATCAAAGATCGCCACCAGTGCAAATAAACACGCCGACAAAATAATATACAAAACCGACAGCACTTCAATAGAGTTCAAGAAAGGTTAGCCCTACTGGGGAGCTGCAGCACAAGCAGCTGAGCAAGATGATGAGACTGCGCTTGTTCAACACTTATATCTTCCTCACTCTGAAAGATAAACAAGCAGACAGATGACAGGTTTTGCACATAAAAGTATCAGTGCTGACAATTCATCACATTTCTTACTGACGAATAAAGTGACACAGTTTAAAATTGCATTAACACAATATGGTATTGTTCAGGTCAAGACATGGCAGGAAATGACATTGTGAAGGAGTTGGTAGCTTCATGACACCACTGGATTACAGATCAAAAACTCATAAGTATCAATGGTTAGTGTGCTGTCAATTTATCCCATTTCAGATTGGCAAATAAAGAGACGGTTTAAATAATAGTAGAATGATATGACATTGTTCATAGTTAAGACATTGCAGAATATGACATTGTGCTGTAGTGGGTAGGTTCACCACACCACTGGATTACGGATGAAGAACAGAAGCATACATGCAGTGCAAAAGAAGATCACTTGCTTTGTATAGTTTAATTTACATGGTATGAAGAAGGAACTTGGTTGTACAACTGAAAACTTAAATTGAGAAGGACAAACTTTTGTTTATGAACTACATAATAAACTTTAAACATGCAATTTGATGCAAACACCAAAAATAAACAGCTGTTGCAGTCATGCCTAACCAAATATACACAGCAAAGTTTGAAGGCTTGAGAAGGACAAACTTACATTACTGGTGAAGACAGGCCCTATAAAGCCCTTGTCCAAGCTGATGGGGGGGGGGCAATGCAAGAAGTTTAGCACAGAATCTTCTTCATAAGCATTGCCTTTATTCTACATTTTGTTAAGAGTAAATATAGATGTGATAATATATGAAAAAATGGAGAATATTTAAGATAAGATGAAGAGTGATGCTACATGACCAAGTAGCTATAAATGTATGTGCAGCGATACAGGCAAAAGGCATAGCCAAGAGCAATGCACAGCTAAACTTCTTCAGTACCAACCTTATGGTAAGAGTAAATATAGATCTGATGTGTAGAAAATGGAGGGCATAGGAAAATAAGCTGCAGAGTGATGGTACATGAACAACTACCTGTCAATATAAGTACCCTAATAAAGGACAACATGTACTTACAAGAACAATGCAGAGCTAAAAAAATTCATTGGCATTGGATATATTCTACACTAATGTAACCATTCATACAGATCAGATAATTTGGAGCGAATTGATAAGCAAGCTATCATGCATACTGCTGTCACATAATGAACCAGGTATGTATGCAAGTACAGTGATACAGGACAACAGGTACTAACAGGAGCAAAGCAGCGGACAGCATATTTTCGATATCCTATCGTTCTTTTCAAATCGGAATTCTTCTTCGAGCTGATTTCCTGCAAAAAAAGATCCATAAGGCACATGCGGAAAAGTAGAAGTTCAAATTGTCATGTAATTTCATAGACAGTACCTCATCCTGGGAACGAGACCAGTGCATAACAAGGTTTTTCCATTCAATGTCTTCTAAATTTAGCACAGGAGCCTTCACCGGAAATTCGTTCGTAGACTTGCCATCAAAGTGTGATTTTCCTCAGGTAACACCGATACTACTGCAATGCTTCCTTGAAAAGCACAAGCAAGCTTTGCTCGTCATGACTATCCAGATTGACCCTCACCTAGTTACAACAATGTAATGTAAATCATTGATGTGTTCGATCAGCAGAAAACAGGAAAATAATAACCATGAATAATAGCACTTACACATAAGTTGGACAGGAAGATGTGAAAATGGTGTTTGTCTTCACTATAATCTTCCCATGATGGGAATATATTCACGTAGTCCCTAACAACATTGAAAGCATTGTCTTTTAAACAGGGAATAAATGGAATGGGGTTCCAATCTGCAGGAATTGGCCGTCTCTGCAGTTGGGATAGGTCTTCGGCTGGTGGACTTGCTGTACTTTTTGCTGGAGTGGGATTTTTTTGTGGTACGGCTGGTGCTATGGCAAATGAAATCGGTATACCATTTGCTGGAGTGCATGTCCTGTGTGGTGGGGCTAGTGGTGTGGCCAGTGAAGTATGGGTACAGTCTGCTGGAGTCGGTCCTATGTTTTGTGTCACTGGTTGTATAGCCAATATAAGTGGGGCGCTGTCTAATTTCTCCGGCACCACCATGTTTTTCAAGGACTTTGCTGGTGCTCCTTCAAGTTCGGCAATCACCCTCTTCCTTTTTGATGTCTGATGCACAAGAACAACATTTGAGTGGAAAAACATGGTATGACGACAGATGGAATATGTATTGATAATGGACGGGCATGGCATCTCGAGTTATATGATGAGTAAACTAAGAAGATGGTGGTGCAACAAAGTAGAAGAAATGCAAGACAACATATGCAAGATACGCGCAATCAATAAAACCTTGCCAAATTAGAACAGGCACCTTGATGGGTGAACAGGACAGGCCATCTGCCTTTCACTCCTCGAGGTTAGAATAGTCATTAGGATGATAGTCTGAACAAGAATCAACAGGTTGGGAGCGTACGAGTTTCATTGCTTCCAAAATGGCACTCAATGCCTTGGTGCCAATTTTGTAAGTCATTGCAGTGTTCCACAATATTCTTCTGATGCGCGGATTCTGATATTCACTGTAATTGCGTATAATATCTGAGAACCATGAAAACATAAATAGTTGTGAGATTATCTTTGTAATGCAGATGATATTCTAATATAGGGGCGCCCCTGTAAACACTTATGTGCTATCACTGGATTCTGATGAGAGAGCTCATGTGTGTTGTAATATCGTGTGTGCATTTATATAATCTAGCACAAGTACAGAAAAAATAGGCTCCAGAAGTAAGGATAGCTGGCAGATGATAGGTTCATAATATACTGTATACAGAGTTTATTGCCAAACCATGATAACAAGAGCAGACAACAACTAGGCAGATCATAGTGTACATAACAGGGGTACACCATAACCACAATATATAAATCGGGAAAGTGGAACTGGCTTGAAAATACGGTATTGTATTGCCGCTAGTAATTGAAAGCCTATCGATCACGTACAGGCCAGCACTATCGAATATGGTAAAGAAGAGCAAGCAGATTTTGGATAATAAAATGTTGGTTGCACAATGCCCACACATGATGAACCAGAGCGCATTAAGAATGCAACTCCCAGCTGTCTCTCGATCATTTCAGGCGGTTGGATGAAGATCCTACGTCTCCTAACCCTTCTTCTTCCTCGTCTCTGATTCTTCCCATACAGAACACCGCACGGGACGCCGGCCGGACCACCGGCCCCCACCGCCTATGTTCCTCCGCCACCCCCACCCCCCACCCGTGTCAAGTTTTTTTCATTCGGCGAGGCCCCACAACCACCCGAGCCCCTTGGATCGCACCGGCGAACTCCGGCGAGCTCTGAAAAATCGACTGACCCAATTTTGAAATTTAGTCTACTGTGATTTAACTAGTGTGGAATATAAAAGGGGAAAACCATAAGCATTGGGAGTATAGTGTTGAGCGTGCCATGGCGGATCTGAAGGTGCAAACTGGACAAAGGCAACTACGCAACAAAGACAAGAAATCAGAGTAAAGCAGTGGCAATCTATTTTCTTGCTGTGATAAATAAGTTGAGCAGATACGAAAGAGTACCGCCTCTGGTGCGGCGCCGTGTACGCATCTGCTGAGAATTTGACGGTGCTGCGGTAGCGATGGCTGTCGGCAGCGTGGAAGCAGATCTAGGAGGGTAGACAGTGGCGGCAGGGCGCGGTGGACGAGACGGTCGTAGGAGCAGCTCCGGCAAGGTGGACGACGGCGGGGATGAAGCAAGAGGACGGGATGTAAGGATCCCGGTCGAAGGCGTGGATGAGAGAGGTCGATCTCTTGTAATGGACGGCGGCGTCGGGGTATCAGCTCCGGCATGGTGGAGGAGGACAGCGGTGGATGGGGTGGCGGACGGCGGCGGGCGGAGGAGGGTGGGATGGAGAGGGTGTTTTGGCGCCCACGGAGTACGAATGGGGAAAAGGGAGGTAGAGAGGAAGGGGGAACCATGTATTCAGGACGCGCTTGTCTCAAATGCGAGGAAATTTACAAACTTAGCCCCCGTTTCAAATTTCTACTACATCACAGCAACACTAGTCGGTTGGGGATAGGACGGTAATCTCGCATACACTGAATATTTGCCGACGAGAGTTCGTTTTTGGCGCCCACCGTGTATGAATATGAATCGGGGAGGGAGTCGATTTCGGCCGAGGGCACACTGTGTTTTGGCGCCCACCGTGTATGAATCTGGGTGAGAGGCGGTTACGTCACGTTTGGGTGAAATTACAAACCTACCCCTATCGAAACCTATAGAAGTCCAGCAGATAGGCTTTGCGTGGCAGGGATAGGCAGTAGTAATTTCCATCTCGCAGATTTTGGTTTCGGGCGGTTACTGCGACTTTCCCCGCTTCGTTCAAATTTTGCACAGTGCACGTTTACCGTGCCAACTCAATTCGAATCCCGTTTGTATTCTACTATTTTTTTCGGGTGGGATCCATTTTCAATTGGAATTACATTCTATATACATCATTTTTATATATACTTTCAAAAGCACAACACCATTTATACATAAATATGGTTTACAAATGGCACGATCTCAGATTCATAAGGTTGTATCCATCAATTTGGATTTTCAAATATTTGAAACCACTTTATGTTGAAATCCAATGTATGCATTCCTCGCTAACTGTCTCCAATTAATGTGTGTTTCATGCGGGGGTTTTCAACTTCTCAAACATGTATAATGTGTTTCACACACGCAACATATAGTGTAATCCCGTTTAGACATTAATTGCATATAAACCATGCATTGTTTGTAATTGAAGAATCTATGGATCACCAATATTGATAAACTATATAACATTACACGTGTGCCCAAATTCAAATGAATATGCATGTTTGATACACCAATTTGCGTTATGATATTATCGATGTCATGATCTCCAGTTTAAATATTTGAATCCCCTTTAATCCAGATATTCGTCTCATATAGCTATCACTCATGCTTATATAGGACTATCTCTCTGGACCTATACGCGTTCATCGTCTCTCAGGCATATCTCGTGCTACCTGTATGTCGACAATGATCTTTTATCTTCGTAACACATTGACGGTACTCTCTCCCTCGACCTTCATCACTCTATCTCTCTCTAAGTATATCTCGCTCCCTGCTATGTGTCTCTAGCTATGATTCTCCATGTGGAATCTCTTTCTCTCACACAAACACAAAACTTTGTCTCCCGGGGTCTCATTTCTCTCAACTATTCCCATGTGTGCCGCTCGCACATCCCTCATACAGGGATGTCTTTCGCTCCTTAGATATGAGAACCTACGACTCTTCCTCTTCAATATCTCTTTCTCACACACAAACACAAACTCTGTCTCCCAGGGTCTCATATTTCTCCATTGTTCTCTTGTATGTCGCCCAAACACACCCTCTCTCCCTAGAGAAATCTTGTGTTCCCTCATATGTCTCTCTAGCTATCACTCTCGTTGTCGAATATCTTTCTCTCTCGCAGACACAAAACTCCGTCTCTCTGGATCTCATTTCTCTCTGATATCTGTATGTATGTGACTCACATGCACCCTCTCTCTATATCTCTCACACCCACACACATAACCCAGCCTTCTGATCCACTCGACTCCTATCTCTAGCGCACACTAGCTAGCATCTTTATCTTTCTATTTATCTGTTTCTCCATCAACCTTCTTTCTCGCCCTCACTCTTGATTCCTATCACGCACACTACATATGTTTCTCTCTACATGCAGTCAAGTGCCCTCTCACACACATATATAACTTCACCCTTTGAACCACCCGACGGTCATCTCCGACACCCAAACTAACGGATGTCTCTCTAGCTAGCATCTCCATCTCTGTATCTATCTGTACTTTCTCCGTCAACATTTCTTTCTCGCATGGAGTCTTGCTTCCTATCACCCACACTATATATGTCTATCCATACATATGCATTTATAGGTTGATCTCTTTTGCACAATTGTTGCGCCTCACCCCCTCTGCTCGCCATAGATGCATGCTCCAGCCCACGCCACTATCTCTTAAAGACAAAAACACATGCTCAATTGTCGGGCCTCCTGCATTCTCACATGCATGCATATTGTCATACCGATCCGTCTCTCCCATGTCGTTGATCTTAGGACTTATGTCTTCTTTCTTTTATCTCGATCATGCACGCGCGCACACACACACATCCCACGTATACATGTATACCTCTCACACATGCATTTTCAAGGTCTCTATGTCTCCATACGTAGTTAATTACCCTCAATCCTAACGCCACATCGAATCGTTCTCCTCTTTTGTGCACATAACTTCCGCCTGGATGGGCAAAACACACACTCACACTTAACAATCTCCTTCTAGCTACCCCCCACCCCCGCGCGCGCGCCTCTCACTCTTCCCCTATATCCTAGAAACCAATAAGACCATCCCTTTGTTTAATTCCCGCCTACATGCACCATCAATATATAGTAGTCTTCCTTGGTGTCTCTCGAACAAACACATTCTCTCGATGTCGACTCCTCTCAAGCGCACGCACCTTCTCTTCCCTCCCTACGGGCATTTTCTCTCTCGCACCCCATCGTTGGTGGCCTCTGCCATACACATCACCTCTCTATGATGAAGCC
>NC_057813.1:465201182-465219939 GCF_018294505.1 Triticum aestivum
CACTTAGACTCCATCTCTCTCTCTCTCTCTCTCTCACACACACACACACAAACTAAGACTCCATCTCTCTCTCCTCTCTCTCTCTCTCTCACACACACACACACACACCACACACACACTAAGACTCCATCTCACACACACATGCTCTAGGCGGAGCATTTGTTCCTACCACCCTTTATCCAACCTTACCTGTATGATAAACAATCACCTTTATTTACTTGCATAACATGGACAGATCCACTTTACTTTAGTAGTCAGCAAACTTATCATCTGTACCTTATAAAAAAATGAGTTGACGATGATGGTGTGCCTGCCATCTTGTAATACAGACCGTATGATCTATATCTGACGGATAGGAAGCAAACTATGATAATTTTACAAAAGATACCCGCACCTCTCTCCACATCATTATCTCCCGCAACCTCATTGCTCAGCAATTAAAAAAGGAATAAGTCTCTGGAACAATCTAGCATGCATGGTGGCCGCTGCCGCCTGCCGGCGCCGTCCATCCCCATGCCTCCACCCATTCCGACCACCAGTCACCACCACGCTCCACTCCTCCTCGCCTTATCTCTCATCTTTCATTTTTTTCGATGACATTCTCGAGATACCAGTTTTCCGATAAAATTCTCGAGATATCATTAGTTTTTACACATGGGACTACTCCTGCATGGGTCAATCACAACAGGTGTTTTGTAAAAAAAAATGCATATTGATGTTCCGTGCAATGCACGAGAATCTTGCTTGTAATTATATAACACAAATCACGAGCAAGAAGTGACATTTTTTGACACAACCACGTTAACATGGCCACGTAAATCACGAGTAGGAAGGAGAAGGGAAGCGGGTTGTGGAGTAACGTTTTTTACCACAATTTCTTAGGAAACTGAGTGCAATAATTGAGTAGTTTTGCAAACTACCATTACTACTACACCTGAAACGGTTCAAAACCTATACTCCCTTGCCAGCGCACGCTTCCTGCGTGAAACGGTCAGCGTCGCCTTGGAGCATCAGTGCCGCATTAATGCCTGGCCAGAGCGGAGGCGACCTCTCACTGGCACCGGCTTTGAAGTGGCGCGATGGCCAAGAGAGCGCTGCTTCCCAGTGCACGCGACTGCTCCGCGTCGAGACTGGCCATAGGCCCTGTTTGGATCCATGGGTTAGAGTTAGTTTGAGCTAGTTGGGGCTCAAATAGCCCTAAAGTATCCAAGCACGAGGGTTTAAATTGGAGCAAGTTGCACCGAACCCACCAAAAAAAACTATCCCACCCAAGAGGTGCTAACTGGAGATAGTTCTCATTGGGACCACTGAAAAATCACTTTTCTCTCTCCATAAAGTGCATTTATTGTCAATCTAACCCTGTCACCCAAACACCTCTTTGGCTACAGTTAGTTCAGGGTTAGTCATGAGTTAGTCTAACCTCTAGCTAAGTTAGAGTATCAAACAGGAGCAGTATAGGACATGCAAGTTGCTCAAAGCATACAGGCAAATTCGTACGTGAAAGGATTTTTTTCTTTTTGAAAACGGAATGTGAAAGGAATTTTTTTAGAATGCTCTTGGCATGTGGATAACATGTGATAGTTAACCGACCTCAATGGACGGCAGAAACGCCACCCTGCCGCACTTTGATAGAGACGAGGAGGGAGAAGCAATACAGGCTGCTGGATTACTAGAGACAGGTGTCGCACGGAAGCCAAGAAATATGGTGATAGCGTGGGTTAGCCATGTACTAGTATGATGTAACTACACTGGGCTGCCGTGTTTCGTACTCTTCCAGTCCACTGTGGAGATGATTGGTTAATTTTATATCACTGAATAATATTAAATATTATGAGTGAAGACGCTCCACCACGAGGTTCCTTGCTCCATCTCGGTCGTCCGGAATCTATGTTCTTCCACTCTATTTTTTTAGTGAGCTTTGTTCATCCTTTTGCCAACACGCGAGACATCTAGCATCAAGGCGCACGTGTTATGCAACGATCGTTCCATCTATATGAAGAACACGTGGCACTGGAACTACGAGACAGACATGTACCCAGGAGTGGACGTACGAACCTGAGTAATGTAGCGCGGTAAGTGAAGTAGAAAGGCACAAATGGTATGAACATGCGTGGCATACAGGGTGCGTTTGGTTGCGTTCTCGTCTCAGCATAGTTGTTCCCTCTTCATGCATGCTCAACTCAACACCCCTCTTCATGCATGCTCTCTTCATGCATGCTTCTAGTGTATTTGTGCTAAACTAGTGTGGACTCATGCACCCTCCATACACTCTACCAAACACCCAAAAGTAGGTCGAGAAGGGAACTCTTGGGCGGCATTTGTCTCTTACTACGTACTACCACTAAATGTTGTACGTGCAATGCACGGTGATGTTATGGAGTACGTGCCTAAGTACTCTACTTCTACTATATTAGTTGGAGGCACATATTAACTTTTATATTTTTTTACGTGTATGCCCTGAGACCTTCGAACTAGACGTGTCTTTCTCTCCAGGTCGCACTTTGTATCATTCATACCACTAAGTACTACTACGTGTGGTCTCCGACCCAAAAGTGGAAGAAGTGGAGACGCTCTACCATGCTATTTTTTTACGCTAGGCTCTACCACGTTGTTCATGTCCCACTCCTTTCGCTGACGTGTGGGACATCCAGCACGTGCGTTGTTTGGCACCCTTCATCGTAAGAGTTGAAACGCTAGCATTCATCAGAAATAAAAAATAATTATAAATCGGTAGTGATACTATTTTTTTGCAAACAAATCAGCAGTGATACTATACCACGAGGTTTCCTTGCTCCTCGATATCGGAAAGAATACTTCCGTTCGCCAACATGTGGGACGTCGACCATCCTGGTCCACTTGCCATCCACGCAGAACTCCAAGGGAGACTCACCCAGGTCATCGCGCCGCACTAACAATGACTAATGAGCCGTAAAATCACAGGCCCACTTCCCACTTTGAAGTTGGTCGGACGAAGGAACCATCATGACTTTGTTGAATTCCGCTTCTTGAAGAAAACTACTGTACCAGCAGTACTGCTAGCTATAGTATTTACTCCAACAGAGGCCTCCTTTCGTTCATAGGATAGGAATATGAAAATCATAGGAAGTGAGATGATATGCATCTCAATTCCTATAGAGAAAGAGATGCCATTTGATGCATAGGATAGGAATTTTTCCATTTAGTCTAGGCTAATGCACTGTTAATTTGCTCTAAAAACTAGAGTAGTAACTCGTAGTATTGGTACATGCTCGTACTCAGACATAGACACAGACACACACACACTAACTACTAGTACTACTACTTCTCACATGCTGGCCAGACGCCGTCGTTCTCCTTCCCGGCTTTGTCGACAACACCCCACCGTGCTTGGATCTCCGCAGACCTCTCCGTAGAAGCGCGTGCGTCTTTTTCTTTCTTGCGGCGGCGGGCCTCTCTTTTCTTGAGTGCTTTCTGACTTTTCCGCTCCCTCTGTGCGGCTTTGGCCGCCTCTTTCTCTACCGCCCATTCGTCCTTGGCATCTTCAAATTCCTCCCACATAGTTGTGAGGTCGCGAGCGGCGATGAACTCGGCACGGCGGGATGCCATCGCTTCCCTACCATTTTGTGTGCGTTCGTGGGCGGCGAGGAACTCGACGCGGCGGGATGCCATCGCTGCCTTACCGGTTAGTGTGCGGCGCGGTGGCATGAACGACGCTTGGTGAGAGCTCTGGGCTGGAGTGGTCGGACAACCATATAGTGCATTGGTTTGTCAAGAGCTCAAGGACAGAAGACGAAGCAAATTAGGATTCCCCTTCAATCCTGGTCATTTATTACCAAGTAAAATGCATTGGCGGTCATCGAACTTGTCTTGATAGCTCACTTTGATCATTGTATATGAGATATGGTGATTATACGGTCGCTGGCTCAGCGTATAGCTCCGTATTTATATGGTTGACCAGTCAAACAGTCCGCATGCGCCTCATCAGCTCGTGTTCTTTATCTATCTACGTGGGCCTTCCTGTGAATGGAGAAAGAAATACTGTAAAAACCAAAATAATGCATATGTGGGGAATTAAACCACGGACTCGTCGCTGCAATGCACCCTCGTCAGCCAAATGAAAATGAAATGTTTCACGTCAGACACTCACGCTCACGCTGTCAAAGCATGCTAATGCATGCACGTCGCCCTCTAAATCAAAGTCCTGCTCATGGCGCAACGCAAACGGCGAGCCCATCACCTGCGCGCCCCGGCGGTGCCTGGCATTACTGTTTCGATGTTTGATGGAGGCCTACGCGAATGCCGAGCATGTATTCACCTAGCTCAACACCAACGTTCATACTCGGACCGCCTTGCTCATGTATATCGTCCATCACAATGACAATCTATCAAATAGCCTAAGCTAGAGAGGGTACTATGGTAGTATGGTACGGAGTATGTACTATCATGAGCGACCGATCTTAGTGCCACTGCACACCGAAACCCCTTCCATCACTACCGCGCGCTTCCCGCCTGAAACGGTCACCGTCTCTCCAGAATGTCAATGCCGCATTCACCGGACTTAACTGCAGGTGCAATTGGTGTGTCACTGACATGCGGGCCAGACACCTTTGGGCCCACATGTCAGTAACCCAAACGCATCTGCAGTTAAGTCAATGAAGCAGCGTCCACATTCACGCCCGACGAACCTACTCCGGCGCTAGTTGTCCATCCGTCTGCCGCGGCTCATTGCCATTCCCTGCTATATTAACTTGGGCCCCAGCTCCCAGCCATAGCCAAAGACCCACACTTATTCTCCTCCGGTCCCTTGCTTCTGTCGGCACCACGTCAACCATGGCCTCCTGGCGCTCTGAAGCTCTCTTGGACGTACTGTCACAGGAGCAGACGAGGGACATCGGCGGCTCCGCTCCGGGCGCGCTCCAAAGCTCTCTTCGATGTACTATCGCAGGAGCAAATGAAGGAGATCGCCGGCACACCCCGGGCCGCCCTCCGCCACCACGACCACGAAGCCGGCGCGCGTGCGCAGGCACAGCCGGCAGCGAGGAAGAGTAGTACATGATAGGTCGCCGCCGCTCTGGTCCCGGGAAGGCCACCGCTACTCCACTCAGTCGACGCGAAGCTTGGTGGGGTAAATATCGGCGGCCGATTAGCCGCTTGACGGTGACGTGGAGGCCGAAATCTTCATAACCTTGTGCTCCGGTTGGAGGAGGAGGTTATCGAGGTGGATGAGGAGGAGGCAAAGGCAATGGCCGGCTTTCTCAGGTTCATGGCCGGACATGGTGGTCGGGCACCGGCGATCGTTTAGATTAGGTTTACAATACGTTTAGTACGGTTTGTGCGAAATATGTAATGAATTTCATCCAGTTTGTAGGAAAAGTTTTTGAAATGTAATGAATTTCATCCGGTTAATTTGAAATTTGCTTTGTTTGCACGAATTTTGTCCGGTTAGTTCATATAGTTGTTGAAAGGTATGCGGGCAGCATCGGATGGCATCCATCAGTGTCCTCGGGCAGATGCCGGTGTAAATTTGTGGGCCAGCACTGGAGATGCCCTAACTATCATGCTATAATCGCTAACAATCCTCCATTATTTGGCAAGGAATAGTTATCCCTCGATCAAAATCAGATCCGTAGTGTTCCGCACTCCTCCCGCGTAAGAGTGTAAATTCTTGCTTACATAAAAATGGAGCAAGTGGACGGCACTGTAGCACGTCATATCACTCAAACTAGCCCCCCTAATGAGCGGGAAAGCACCGCCCTCGTCATTTTGTTCTGGATTTCAATCAACCGATCACGCGAAAATGTTACGCTTCGCAAGTTCTAAAGGAAAAGGCGGCACACTTACGACTCGTACGCATCGCAACCCCGACAGTCCGGCTCGCATGCCGCTCACCAGAGGGGACACGCGTTGTCTTGCAATTTCACTGACATGTGGGACCGTAATTGAATAAACCATCGATAGCCGAAATCTAATCGCTCGGCGGGCGTCGGCTGAGAAGAGAGAAACAGGGGAGGGAGAAGAGATCGCCCGCCCGCCACGCACGGACTCCAAGAAATATATGGTGATAATGTGAGGTGGGCCATGCTGGAGTCCGGACCGCTTCCGGAGCCCGCTCTCACCGCCCTGGCCCCTCAAGACGCCAGCTACCCACTGCATGCATAGCAAGTAGTCCCTGCTTATGTGGAGGAGAGAGAGGCATTGACAAAGTCAATGATTAACAGTGGAGACAATAGCTTTCATCAAAAATAAACAATGAATACTCATTGCTCGTCCTCTATATCAGAAAGAATACTTTCATTCACCGACATGTGGGACATCGACCATCCTGGTCCACCTGCCATGCACAAAATTATCCTGGTCTACCCCGGTCGTATCGCAGGCCCAACCTTTCCCACTGTAAGTTGTTCGGACGAAGGAACCATCATGACTTTGTTGAATTCCTCTTCTTCAAGAAAACTTACTGTACCCGCAATACTGCTACCACACGCGAAGACTGGACGACACTGTACCACATCATATCACTGAAACCCACTAGGCCAAACTAGCCCGCCTAGATCATCTATTTTGGAATGGAGGGAGTACGTCTCTGCACTGCTATGATTTTGTGTTGCACGTTCTCTGTACTTTTGCTACGATTTTCCTACCCTATGAACTAAATGAGGCCTGAATGTATGTCAAGTATTGTCTGATCGATCGCTAAGCCTACAATTTTAGGAGCTAGGGCTATTGGTCGATTGACGAGGGATAAGTATAAGCGTACCACGAGCTCATCAACCCCAACATTTCTCTTCGGTGAGTGTTTTGCAAGTACTATAGCTCGCACAGTAGCTAGCCTACTAACACCAAGAATCATCAAACAAGCCTTGATGATATGATAAACAGTTCAAACTTACATCTAAGCATGCCATATATTGCATCAAAAGCTGGTGAGGATACATCTGTTTCCATAACTCGAAGAGGGTTCGCATGATTCATCGCATGATTCACTATCAAACAAAAGTAGCAAGATCCGCCAACAAAAGACAGTGCACTAGCCCTAATATGGTTTGATAACACGCATCGTTCTGGTAATTAAACACAGGGCAATGCAAACTACCCTAAAGGATTAGCGCGACCAACTATTTCTTGTCATCGATCTCTCGGGCAATGACCATAGCACGGACAGCGGCATGGGAATCGATTTCTGGGGCGATGTCCACAGGACTGACCGCGACATCGGAATCGATCTCTGGGGCGATGTCCACAGGATGGACAGCGGCATCGAAATCGATCTCCGAGTCGATGCCAACAAGACGGGCCACGACATCGGAATCATCAAGGACAACCACCGGCACCTGCACAACCCTAACATATTAGCAAGCACATTGCAAGTAATCAAAAAGCAAGCACATTGCAAATAATCAAAAACCACAAGTATGGTAATAACCCATTATTTTTTACCTTGTGCAGCTCACCGAGGGATCTCATCCCTCCAGGGGCCATCTCCTCGTCCTTGATGGGGGCCATCACCTTGCCAGGGGAATACTGCTTCTCAACGGCGACTATCTCCTCAAACCCGGTCTTGAGCCTCACATAGGTGGCAATCAGAGTTCCTGGGGTAGGCATGGTGGGGCCCTTGCTGTTCTTCCAACTTTCTTTGAGGAGTTCGTCCGCCAACGTCCTCAACTCTTTGGCCAGTGCTTGTTTCTTGGAGTTCTTCGTCTCCATGGGTTGGCCCGGTAACATGGTCAACTCATTGGTCGGTGCTCGCTTCCTGGAGATCGTTGTCTCTAGTGGGTTGTCCACCGGCAACTCTTTGCCTAGTGCTCCAGGATCCATCAATGATCTGACAAACAAAAAGCAATCAAAAGGAAACGACAATCACAATGAAAACGGGAAAAGAATAGGATGTGAGAATCGGTCGGTGCTTCGCAGAAAGAAGATTATTGGAATGAAAATATAGCAGCATAACTGATTCGCCCACCTTCCCTTTGTCGGTAGAGAAGAAAAATGGCAGAAGTGAGGTTTTCTTCAAGAAAGGGAAGAAAGGGCTTGAACGAGCGTTCCAATGAAATGATGGTTGCTTCGTCCAGTCCAACTTGGAGGCCACCTTACCACTACTGGTAAAGGTGTGGGTTTTGTGATATGACGGGTCATGACGGCCACACCGCGGTGACAGGTGAGTCTTGACTGTAGAACCTCGCTATGATTTGGTGGATGGCACGCGGGCCTGGATGCTGTGAAATGTCCCACATGTAGATAGAGCGGCCATTCATATAGGAGTGCTCAATATTGTGCACCGCGACCAAGGCGGAGAGGAAAACAAGAGAACTACGTAATTAATGCATGCGTTTAATTAGGGTAGTTTTGTAAAGTATGAGATACATTCCTCCAATCGAAAAATGCCTTGGTTCATGAGATTTGAGATTTGAGCCCTATAAATCGGAAGGGAGGGGGTACTGCACATGGTGTAGTCTAGTCACTTGTTTTTTTTGAGCCGAAGTCTAGTCACTTGTTGAAATCTCTAGAAAGGCAAATACTCCTTTCCGGTTTACAGGTCTATACTACTCCCTCTGTCTAGGTGTGTAAGTCATCTTACGAAAACCAAATAGTCCCAAAACACTTAGGCGCGGTGTAGTAACTTCTACCTTGTTTCTTGTTTCTTGACATTCATATCAACCAATAAGAGATGAGAGGTGTGCATGCTTTTAATGACTTACAATGGCTAGTTCATTGCATGGAATGCTATTAATTAGCAAATAAACATTGGCGACCCCAGGAGGAAACAGTGTTAAGCGCGTGGACCTATGCAGAATGAGTATAAACCAATGGATAATGGAGTTTAATTGTTAAACAATAGCAATTTTGTCTCATGCAAGAGCCTGGCTACTACTCCAAGGAACCACACCATGCGAGTGTTTGCAACTGCCACGTTCGGTTTGCGCTTGGCTCTTCGCCTCTTCGAGAAGACGAACAATGATGTTACTCCTACTTCTACAGTATCGAATCCACTGTTGCATGTCCGTCCACCTCGTGCGGGAGGGATAGTGTGTAGCGAAAGCTTCTACTTACTGCTCCTGCCTTTGCATCCATGACAGGTGGGCCCAACAGGTGGTTGGCCCACCTATCATGCAGCCAAAGGCAGGTGCAGTTAAGGCACCGGAGCTCAGTCCGCGAGGGAGAGGGCGTCGTAGTAATCAAATTTCTCGGTCTTGTACGAGTTGACGCGACACATCAAAGCACTGCACTCGATAAAAGTCCTTTTACACATTTCGAATGGGCTACTTCGTATGTAGGAGTAGACATATTCTGCTTTGTATGTACTCCCTCCGTTCCAAAATAGAAGTCTTTTTATAGATTTCACTATGAACTACATACGAAACAAAATGAGTGAATCTACACTCTAAATATGTCTATATACATCCATATGTAGTTTGTAGTGGAATCCCTAAAAATACTTACATTTAGGAACGGAGGGAGTAGTCACTTGTTGCAATCTCTAAAAAGACTTATATTTGGAAACGGAGGGAGTACAATGCATGCATGCATGCTGTGACTTTCCTTTTGATACTTGCATGTGTTGATTTGACGCACCTTGCCAAATTTTGACTATAAATTTAACTAACCAAATTTTCATGCATGTCACAAAAAATCACGGGGCTGTTTGTATTGTGACTATGGTTGTCTTATGTTGCCACATTATTTTTCCCACACTTGCCACACTTGCCTAACCTGAGTTGCTCAAATTGTTAGACACACTTTGCTTGCCTAAGGGAATCTTGCCACAATTTTTGTGTCTATGACATGTGGGGTTCACTGCTAATTAAAAAATTCTTGTCTTAGGAGTGGCTAATAAAAAGACTTATATTTAGGAACAGAGGGAGTAGAAAATATAAATAATAATGCATGTTGGGGCAACCCACGTTTCCGCTAATTTTATACGTGGGCTTGTTCACAATTTTTACGAGGGGGTGGTTGTTCATCTAATGGAGGGACTTGTAGTACCAGACTTGAACGATACAAAGTGCAACCTGGCACACCATAACACCACTTGGAACAAGCTGGTAGCTATCTCAAAAAACAATCAACAACTAAAAAAACCGCGACCTGGCATGTCGTAGTACATAATTTTAAACGATTGTTTTGATGGAGTGAAAAAGGAAAACTACCCCACTACTTTTACATAGGTCGGAGTCTCCGTGCTTACTTGCTAGGGCTGCTCTATTCACACACTCTCATCCTCTCCAGATCTAAACAAGATAGGGGTAGTAACACTGTCTTTCTCCCTTCAAAAAACGCTGGCTTTCTATCCTCACCGCTGGTTACAGATCCGGACGTATCCCCCTCCGCCAGTGAAGGGGAGGACGGGCAGCGTTTAGGCCGTCGTCGATAGCGAGGGAGGAGACCCACTGCCGGCCGCACCATTATCTCTGGCCGAGCGCCGGCGCAGGAGGTCCACCGATCCCTTCGTCGTTGCCTATGGGCGGATCCGGCTCCCGCCGCCCACCTATCCACATCCCGATGAGCTTCAGGTATATCTTCGTTCGAAACTGCCTTAGCTCTACTTCCCCATCTCGCTACGTCGCTGCATGTGCATCATTTTCTACCTCTCAGCCCCTCTCGATCGGATGATCCAACGTCACCTATTTTTTCTTCTTCTATTGTTAGAGGTAAAGCTACTTCATGGAGTCGAATCTTGTACTCCCCCCGTCCGAAAATACTTGTCATTGAAATAAAGTGGGGGTGGGGGAATTTAGTATGTACATCATACTTGGTACAAACAGGAAGGGAAGCGGATGAAAGTAGTACAGACTGCTCATCCAACCGGTCTCTTGGTCGAAAAGGCAAATATATGGGTAACGCTGTACAAAGTGGTATGACCAGGACTAGATTTGCTATCCACACATAGGTGTAGGTGGCTAGAGTGAACAAACATGGGACCAACCCAGATATGTTTCTTGGATGTTTGTTTCTCGGGGCAACAAACTATGAATCACCACTTTATGCCCCTGTTTACGTACATGGTGCTGTACTGCTGGTGCACCCACTGTCCCATGCCCTTATACCAAATATTTAGGCTCCGGTCGGAATAAAGGGGCAGAAAACATAGGTCTTGATGAAAATAGAGGAATAGGAAAGGAATGTAGGTATAAAACTATGGAACAGTGAACCGGAGGAATCTCTCAAGAGAATGTGTTCGGATGGACTACGAAATGTATAGATTTGTTTTTTTGAGTAGCATGCTTGGCAGTATGAGATGCTCTTTGTTTATTCAGCTGCACAGTGACTACTCTTGTCCTCACCTCACGTACCACACATAGGTTGATTTTTTTTACTCCGGCAAACACAGCACAGCAACCTGTCTAACGCATGGCAGCGGGCGCCTGCCTCGGGCTTCCGCCCAAAAAATGAGCAGCGCATGGATGTTTCTAATCCGATGGAATCAGTACTACCAGACCAGCTTTCCTATGAAATACTATTCACCTTTCCCGTGTTCCGAACGGTTGGAAGGGAAAGAATACCGTAGGAATTGTGTTCCTACGAAAATCCTGCACCAAACCTGTGAACGAACGCAGCCTTAGCTGTTCTTAATATAATGTCCCTGGTAAAAATGAAGCCATGCCACTGTTTTTGCCTGTAATTGTTTGAGACTCTGACAAGTTTAGCCAAATGTTTTTGCCTGTAATTGTTTGAGACTCTGACTGTTTCCTCTGTGCCTTTTTGTGCAAACAGGGATATCCAATTCACCTGGTTGCTGTTGTGACCTTTTGGTGCACTGCACAAAACTCTTCTTAAAAGAAGTGACTTTTGTGCTGTTTAACTGGAATGTCAAATGGAATAGTTGGTTCATTTTAGTGGAACTGCACAAAGGGAGATCTGTGTTCCAATCCTCATCATCCATATTGGCGCCATAACCTTCCTTAAGGTAAGAATGATATTTAATGCATGTGTTCATCTCTATTTTCCGACTGCCATGAGAAAATAATGCTGTTTTTTACTAGTACACTTGTACTCCCTCACTGACAAAACCAATTCTGAATTAGAAGGCCAATCATGTACTTGGTTTCACCAACTGGTGAGGAGAAAGAGAAACAGAGCATGAAGAGGAAGAAGAAGAAGAATAAACAGTGCCAAGGCGATCTTGCTGAAGCCAGAGGCCTCAGTTGAGGCTATTCAAGGGCTCCGACAACGACTACCTTACATGTGAGACGATCCTCCAGGGAGCCCTTCCACTTCTGCTGTCTCACTTAATTAATTAGGAGTACTTAAGTACCACTAATTTATTACTGCCTAATTTTCCTGTTGGAGTTAAACAAATCTTTAGTAGGACCCTATGTTGAATCATGTACGTGTGAATGCTTGTCTATGGAGGTGAATCATGTGGTGGAGCAGGGAGGGAATATTATTAGTGTCATGACATAATAGTGCTATTGTTTTTGCATGTCAATTTATTGCCATTGGTTCAATGAGGCAATGTTTTGCGTATTGTCCATCATGAATTTGATGCTACTGTTTGAGTAATATGCTAATGTCTTCCTATCCTTTCTCACTAAGCTAATGAAGGTTTCAACTTGTTCCTACTTGTGCAAATAGGGATCATGTTGTGCCAATCATACATTTTAGTGGAACTACACAAGACAATACAATGAACTGTATCCCAGCCAGTGCTTTAACTCTGCTGGAAGTTCTTGATAATCTTTCGAGATAATCTCAGCACTGGTAAACAAGAGTGATTTCAACCATATATTTGAAGTGCACAAAGATATATACTATTGTGTGATTCCAGTGAGTGCTTTATCATCTCTTATGGGACTACATGAATAAGCTTTTTTTCTCAGGTTGGTACGGGCCTAAGGCCTTCATCCATATTAGTTTGCTGTCATCTCTATTTGTATCGTGCTACTGTCATGAGAAACTCCTTTATCTTTGAACTTTTAAGTTTTGCAACCTATGATAAATGGCAATGCTTTGAGTGTTGAGTTGAGCTAATTGGCACTGATTAAATAAACTAATACCTCTCTTTAAGCAATACTACTATGTTGCTAACTTTACCCATTAAGATAATGAGGGTGCTTCTATTTGTTAGTGTATGTTTCATCAACTAGTCCCACTATTATAGTAATCTCACTCTCTCAATATATGTGCCAACAGGGATGCTCGACTTTGGTGGAACTGCACAAAAACTTTGGGTGCTTCATTGCCTCGACAGCTTCCGTCCTTTCCTGTCAGTCGCTAATCTTCGCTTGCTTTCTTCCTTTGCTGTCAGTCGCTTGGCTTATCTCGGCTTCCAGTCAAAGGAAATAGTAATTGATATGCTACCTCACATAGGTTGGTACTGGTCTTTATCCTGATTATTGTGCCTGTCATATGTATTGGCAATTTGTTATTGTGCTACTATTTGCCGATTTCATAAAGGAGTAATTTGGAGCCTGAACTCGCAGGCAAATCATTACATCGGGTGATTTCAGTAGAACTGCAAAATATGATTAGATGAACAGGTACTTATGCTGTTGCTATGTACTCCAAAGTTCACTCAGACAAGCATCAATGTTGACAAGAAGTGCCTATATTCAGTCGAGTATCAATCGGCGTCAACCAATTGTCAAACTCCAAGTATTAGGAGAGTGAACGCCAAAAATATTGCTCGGTGCATAGCCCAGAAAAACGCAGTCCAGTCTTTGGTCCCAACTTGTGCCTTTTGGTTATCGGCACATATGGTAGCGAACTATCTGGCATAGAGTCTAAAGATTCCAGACAAGTTGGTTGACGTGTATTTTCATCTGTCACTTAATCAGTCTGCACGCCAAGGATGCTCCATTTCAGTTGAACTGCACAAAAAATTTGGGTGGTTCATTTTCTCAACCGCCTCCTTTCTTGTCTGCAATGTAGAATTTTGGCGAGATACAGGACCAAGATGAGCCAGTAAACTAGTTGGATGAAAGTAGTGGCCAAGTTGCTCAAACCTCCCTCGGCACGAGGCCACTATTTGAGGATAAACCTACAAGCAAAGTTCAGATTGTCTGTGCTGCCTCTTATGTACTCGAAAGTTTACTCGTACAAGAACTAATTTTAGCAAGAAGTACCTCTGATTGAACACCATTTACCAGTCTGTACCCTAGGTAATTAAAGTTTGTCCATGGATCATATTGGCTGTGATCTGAATCATTTGGATGCATAAACATACTGAACATGTGTATATCTGAATCTTTTTGTGAATTATGTATGAATATTGTCGTGTGATCTATCAATCATTTGGATGCATAGATATGCTGAGCTTGTGTATATATGAATCTTTTGAGTTGTTGATAGTGAATGTTGGCTATGAATATGAACGTGTCCTGTGAACCTGAGTTTGATATGAATTGCAACAGAACCAGTTATAACCCTTCTCCTCCTCTCAATCTGTGACTCCACTACCGCGTTTTCCCATCTCCAAGTCGTTCCTGTCCGGGGCCTCGCCGTCGTCCACCGCCTCGCTGTGTTCGGTGCGGCATGGTCAACAAACGAGAGTCATCGGAAGATGACTCTACGTGGAGAGACTGACGGCTGGGACCCACAAGGTCCATGGTAGCACGCAAGGAAAGATCCTCCTTACTAAGCTGGAAAAAAATATTTCCTCCACCTGACAGCTGGGACCCACCGGTTGTATCTTCGCACGGAAGGAAGTGCCTCCTTGTTTTGTGGAAAAATTATTCATCCCGTTGACAGCTGGGACTCGTCAGATTTGGTGACTGACTTGTGAGCCTCCTAAGCGGACGTGTACGCATGGCTTTGTCAACTTAATCAACAAATGATTCTAGCAGCTGGAAAGTTGGATGTTAATCCAACAGTCGTGCTCCTTCTTCAACCTCTGTTCTTGCTCCTGTCTCCCGTGGGTGGCACCGCGGCTGTGCTGCCGCGCACCTGAACCAGTGAAGTTTCCCACTCCTCTCCATCTGCGACTCCACTTCCCCGTATTCCCCGTCTCCGGGTCGTTCCAGTCTGGGTGCGCTCGGCACGGTGTGGTCAACGTGGTCAACAACCGAGAGTCATCGGAAGATGACTGTACGTGAGAGGCTGACAGTGGGGATGCACCACACCCATGGACGCATGCATGCAACGAAACGCGGCGAGGTCAACGTGGTCAAGGAACGACATCCATCGGAAGTATACAGTACGTGGAGAGTCTCAGCTGGGTCCACGGCCGCAGCAAGTAAGTGCCTCCTTATTATGCGGAAAATAATGATTCCTCCAACTGACAGCAGGGACCCACTGGACGGGCCACCGTATTTTGCGAAAAAAATGTTTGCCCCCTGACTGCTGGGACCCACCTGACGGGCCACCGTATTTCGCGAAAAAAACGTCCCCCCCGCTGTCAGCTCGGACCCACCGGAAGTGCCTCCTTATTACGCACAAAAAATGAATACTCCCCATGCTAGCTGGGACCCACCTTGGTGGGAGGCTGACTTGTGGGCCTATTAAGTTGACGGTGACGAAGGGCTTTGTCAACTTAGTCAATATGAACGATTCTAGCTTCAGTGACCGTACAATGTCCATCCAACGGCCGTAGTGCTTCTTCAACCTCTGGTTTTCTTGCTCCAGTCGCCCAAACCAGCGCCGGTCGTGCCTCATGCTCCTGCCTCCCGTGGCCGGCTGTGCTACCGCGGAGGACTCACCGCCCCCTACTATTCCCACCGCTGGCCAGGCCCTGCGGCGACCGCAGCCTCACACCGCAGCCGAACCAGTGAACGCTCGTACTCCTCTCCCCGCGGGCTTCCACTGCCGCATCTTCCCCGGCTCCGCGTCGTCCCCTTCCTAGGCCTCGCCGTCGTCCACCACCGTGGTGCTCTCCGCGCGGCGTGGTCAACATGGTAAAGGAACGACTTCCCTCAGAAGAGTACCATACGTGAAGGCTGACAGCTGGGTCCATGGCCACAGCCCAGTTTTTTTGTGATTTGCCAAGTAAGTCGCTTTGTCAGGCCTGTTGGGCTGCAAATCTTTCAAGACGAGGAGAGCTTTCATTTGGCTGGCCGAGATAATGGCCCATCAGTAATGAGAAATGGGTTGTACATTTTAAAACACATCAAACCGGCAATTAGTTTCAACTATCTTTTTTTTCATTTCGAGATTTTAAATTACATTAATTTTTATGCGTGGAGAATTTGTTGGATTTTATATTGATATACATTTATTTTTTAAATCAGTTTGAATGTGAGTCGAAATTCCGGGATTAAAAACAGTTCGGACCGCACCGAAATATGCAAAATTTCGTATAATTTTTTAACCGTGGCCACAGTATGGGCTGTAATGCTAACAAAAAGAATATGGGCTCCAAAAAAACCTTAAGAATTAGCAAATGGGCTGTAAATTATTAGAAATAATGGCAGATGGGTTGTATGCTGTTTTCCACAGATTTGAGACTTTCCTAAAAAAAGGTTGACGCACAAGGAGTGACTGTTGGATTTCCATCCAACGGCCGTCGTGCTTCTTCAATCTCTGCTCTTCCTGTTCCAGCCGCTCAGACAAGCGCCGGCGGGACTGCCTGCTCCCTCCTCCCAGCGGCCGGCTCTGCTGTTGCGCAGGCCTCACCGCCCCATCGTACTCCCATCGCTGGCCTAGCCATCCCTCTACTCACCCACACTTGCTGTTATTCTTCGGTGACGGCAGACGAACCAGTAAACCCTCGTACAGTCGTACTCCCCTCCGCGTGGGAAACAACTGCCGAGTCTTCCCTACCTCCGTGTTGTTCCTTTCCTAGGCCTCGCCGTCGTCCACCACCCTGGTGTTCTCGGTGCGGCCTGGTCAACGTGGTCAACGACCGACATGCATCTGAAGTGGACTGTACGTGGAGAGGCCGACAGCTGGGTCCACGGCCGCACGCAACGAAATGCCTCCTTATTACGCGCAAAATAATGATTTCTCCACCTGACATTAGGGACCCACCGAAAGGGCCTCTGTATTTCGCGAAAAAAACATTACCGCCGCTGACAGCTCGGACCCACCAGCTATATCTTCGCACGTAAGGAAGTGCCTCCTTATTACGCACAAAAAAATGAATACTTCGCCTGTTAGCTGGGACCTAGTATAGTGGGAGGCTGACTTGTGGGCCTACTAAGTTGACGGGGACGGAGGCCTTTGTCAACTTAGTCAATAATATGAACGATTCTAGCTCCAGTGACCGTTTGATGTCCATCCAACGGCCGTAGTGCTTCTTCAACCTCTGGTCTTCTTGCTCCAGCCGCCCAAACCAGCGCCGGTCGTGCTTCGTGCTCCTGCCTCCCGTGGCTGGCTGCGATGCGGCGGAGGCCTCACCGCTCCCTACTACTCCCACCGCTGGCCAGGCCATCCCTCTACTCACCCACACCCCCTGTTATTCTGCGGCGACGACAGCCTCACCCTCGTACTCCTCTTCGCGTGGGCATCCACTGATGCGTCTTCCCTGGCTCTGCATTGTCCCCTTCCTAGGCCTCGCCGTCGTCCACCACCGTGGTGCTCTCGGCGCGGCATGGTCAATATGGTCAACGAATGACTTTCATCGGAAGAGTACTGTGCGTGGAGAGGCTGACAGCTGGGTCCACGGCGGCCGCAAGGAAGTGCCTCCTTATTACGCACAAAATAATTATTCCTCCACCTGACAGCAGGGACCCACCGAACGGGCCACCAGTATTTCGCGAAAAAAACGTTTCCCACCTGACTGCTGGGACCCACCAGCTACATCTTTGCATGCAAGGAAGTGTGTCCGGGCAAAAAAACCAAAATGATTCGCCCCCCTGACTGCTGGGACCCACCAGCTACATCTTCGCAGGCAAGGAAGTGCTTGACAGTCAGGACCCACCTGGTCGAAGCATGCGTAGCGTTGTCATTCTGGTCGTGAAAGTGTACGTACATACTGGTCGATGTAGAGGCACGCACGTGTTGTAGTAGAGGCGCGCACGTGTCGATGTAGAGGCACGCACATAGCATGTACACGTACGTACAATGGCGAGGGTGCAAGAAAGAAAATACGGTCATGTACGTACATACGGGCAGGGTCTCGAACGCCTACTCGCGCATACATACGGCCAGGGCTTGTGTACATGGCTGGGTCAGAACGAAGAAACAGCGTCGTCATCGTGTTCATGGGGAGGCAACGGAATGCGTCGTGTTCACCGGGAGGCAACAGAACGCGTGGGAGCCAACCGGCTGGGTCAGAACGGAATGCGTGGTCATGTTAATCGGGAGGCCTTGGACAGAACAGGTGATGGAAACGAGGCCTGGCGTACCGCAGAACGGAGGAAACGGACCTCCTACGTTCGGAACGGGGTCCTGTTGATTGGGAGGGGTGTGGCGTACCGCAAAACGGAGGAAACGGACCTCCTACTATCGAAACGGGGGTCCTCTTGATCGGGAGGGGTGTGGTGTATCGAAAATGGACGAAATGGACCTCCTATGGTCGAAACGGGGTTCCTGTTGATCGGGAGGGGTGTGGCGTACCGCAAAACGGACGAAATGGACTTGTGTTGGAGCGCTACGGTCGAAACGGGGGTCCTGTTCATCGGGAGGGGTGTGGCGTACCGCAAAACGAGACTCCACGGGATACTGTTCATCTCCACCGTCGACCTCCTCCAGCCTCCACGGGATACCGTCAACCTCCTCCAGCCTCCACGGGCTCCTGTTCATGCAGCCTCCACCGCGCGCTACTCCACCGACTACTGTTCAACCACCCCTCCACCGTCTACTGTTCATCCAGCTCTCCACCGTCTACTGTTCATCCAGCCCTCCACACCACGGGGTCCTGTTCAATCACCCCTCCACGGCCACCCCTCCACTGTCTACTGTTCAT